>NW_011332982.1:196810-286384 GCF_000735185.1 Notothenia coriiceps
GCCCCCCCCCCCCCTCATCTGTTGGTCTAAAATGGCACCAGCTGTTATCTTTATTCTCCAGCAGGGAGTGGTGTTTCTGTTCTCCAACTCGCCTCATTCCCGTAGAGACAAAAGGCTGAGCCTCAACACTGTTTATTTTCTGTTTATGGATATTTGTTTGTCTTTTAGGAATGGTTTTGTGTATAATGGTTTTTCTTGCTTAGAGAATGGGATCTTACACGTCACCAACCTAAAATATACTACTTAAGTACTCCCTACATGGAGTTTTTTGATCTCAGGTTCCACTGAAAAAGCATCCCAAAAGGCTCTTCAGATAAGGCCTTGGATTCATGTTACAAAACAAGTAAAATATACTGAAAAGCATGTCTGCTCTGGTGTCTTGTTCTTCAAGTATTTACAGTACTAGCCTTTCCATGCATTTCATTTTTTATTATATATCCGAATTCGCAATGGATTAGTAGCCTCTTCAGTCTTCTATTGTTAGCTCGACAGCAGATAAAGTGTTGAGGGTTAGTTAGTGTGTAAACTGCAGTTTTTAACGTTGGATCATAGTATATTTACAGTGCTGTGCTACATATACTACTTCTCATGTAGATATTCACTATGTTTCGTGTGTCCATTTAGTGTGGAGACAGTTAGAAAAGTCACCACCAGAGAGAGCCAGATGGTTGAGGGAATAGTAAAATGAACACTTTGTACCTCCATTTAAAAAAAATAAAAAAAATACCAGATAGTATTGCACATCATATGCTATGTATAGAAATAAGGCAAATGTATGTGTCAACTTAAACTAACCAGCATCAGTTTTATTGCCAAGTATTTTTCAAATACAAGTAATTTGCTTTGGTATAATGGTCCATAAATAAACAGTAAGAGGAAGACATTTTTAAGATAGGAGCAAATATAGAACCATTTAAAAAACATTTTTAAAAAGGAGAAAAAATGTAAACGGGAAATATAAATAAACAAAAAAGGAAATACAATAACACTGACAAACTAGAATGAAATAGATGAGAATGGACTTGATGGCAGTGTTGGAGTTCACCATCAATTACTTTGGCAGTTTGTACTTCTTCAGCTGATACAACAATAAGACCGACTGAAGAGTCACATGGGGTGATGGGGACGTGTGGGGCTGCGTTCTTACGGAAATCCAGAATCATTACGGTTTTCGTTTCACATTAATAGAAGAAATCAGTGTTTTTTTTATTGATATTGCTGACAAGTAACAAGTCCACAGATGATGCAACACATTTCCACTAACTGATGCCTGGTTTCAATCATATTTTCACTCAAGGCAATGCTTACATCTAGTGTCACAATGTATATATATTTAAATATATATTTAAATATAAAACACCATTCATTCCTCATCATGATCATCAGAAACCAGAGTTGCACAATGGATAATATACTTGTTCTGCTAGTTCACATCCTGAATTAGATATCGCACATCCAGTGCAAGATTAGCAGTTTCTACAGCAACTTGCAATGCATTGAGTTTAGCCGTGAAGGAGTCAAGCACATGTGGCTGCACAGAAGCGTCTTCAGACAGAGGTGCAGGTGAGAACTGTGGGTATTTAGAGTTTAAATAAGTCCACTTCTGATTCGGGCTACTTTCCACAATTCCACAGCCACAGGAGCCCAAGCTATCCCCCATGTGTTCTGTCAGGACATCTGCAGGATGAGACCAGTGGTGGGCATGAGTGAGATCCATTAAAGAACTCCCACCATCGTGCTCCAGCGCCGCGGCAACAGCCTCCAGAGAGCGACAGAATCCCTCCACGCCGAGGAGACACTCCGTCTGTGAGCAGCCTAGCGCAGATACTGTCTCTTGGATTTCATTCATGCTCTGAGATTAAAATATGTGATTATTAAGACATGTTTGAATCAGAACACAGTGACAATTTGTAATTAGATTAAATACAAGTTTGGTTCTTACCTTGTGTCTGATGTAAGCAGCTAAGTGGGTCTCTGTACACCCACCCCCAAGTAAAGCAGATGGTTCTCTGAGGGTGAGCCTCAACACATGCTCTGTTTTCTGGCACACACCCTTTGACAGACGCATGGAAATTAACACATCAGTTCATTGGTTAAACTTGCTTCATATTAATAGACATATTTTCTTTCAAATACCTATTTTTATTGAAACACTTTCTTATAATTTTTAGGTTTATGTTTTATTCTGAATTATTTAGTAACGCTGTTTGTGTTATCATCCGTTGGTTTTTCGTTTGTTCTTCCTTTCCCTGTTTCTTTTAGTATTTTACGACAGTATTTTGCATTTTATTGTTGGGTTTTATGTAGTCGCTGTAAAACACTTTGTAATGATGGTTTTAATAAGTGCTATACAGACACATTGTATTGTTATTACCATATTATTATTCCAAGCCAATGTCGTAAATGCAATTATTATTTGTTTTTAAATAACCCTATAAAAATAATCTATGCCCAGTTGATGGATGCTTTTCACAATAGTGCTGTAGAAGAATTCAATCGTCCCCCCTGGCTGTGGTAGGAAAACACTCCACATCAATGGGCTTTATGGGGCTGTATTGGATAAATCATATTTTTGATTTACGGAATAATATCTAGAGGAGTTGCAAGTCTTAGTGGGCGTGAGATCCATCTGATGTTAGGAGTAATATAAACAGACAGTTGGTTTGCTATTCTCGTGTGTTAATGACGGAAAAGTTCTCTCTCTCTACAATCCGTATCTTACCTTCAGCTCATTGAGCATGGTCTCGTTCCTGTGGCAGAGGATCATTGTGCAGATCGCACAATCTCCAGGAGGATGTAAATGCAGCATTGTCTTGGATCCAAATGTCCTGATCCTTAGATCCCTCACCCTCCCGTAGGCCTTGGCTGGGATGGTGGTGTGTAATGTGGCCACGGGTTGAGCCCCTGTTTACAAAATGTAAAGAGGACCTCAAACACTCCAAAGTAACAGCAGAATATATACCTGCCTGGACAGTAGGGCTGCTCGATTATGGCAAAATCCTAATTTCGATTATTTGGTCAATAATTGGTATCATGATTATTAAAAACGATTATCCATTTACTTTGAAAACATCCATTTATTGAAAAAGAAAAATTGAACAGTATATTTTTAACAGTTGATTACCCTGAACTTTATAATTCAACTGAAAAACCAATAAATAAAATAATTTAAAATAAATAAAAATAAATAAATAAAATAATCGTTTTATTTCGATTATGTTGTTTTCATAATCGTTGCAAGCCAACATCGTAATTGCGATTAAAATACGATTAATTGAGCAGCCCTACTGGACAGTACACTTTACATATGTTCATCCACAATATCACACCCGACGGAATGCAGGAATCTCATAACATTAAGTAGCATTTAAGAAGTTTCAAATTTAGATAAAATATTTTCAAACACATATTCCAAAATAATGCATCTACTTTTTCAAGTGGTTAATCAAAGCATCCATCTATTGAAGATATATTATGACTATAAATGTGTTTTTCTACAAATAGTTTCAGCTCTAAAAATGATATTCCTTTCAAATAAAGTATGGCACCTACCTGTGAGCTGAGTAAGGGGCTCCATGAGAGTGATTCCCAGTCTTTCTACCACTATGATACCATGACCCCTCAGGTATTGCTGCAGAACCGGGTGAATGACCTTCTGGCACACACAAAGCTTCACCTCATCTTTAACCACCTGTTTGCCGAGCTCCAGGAGCTGATCCAGTATCTGTGAGTCAGTGTCTACACCTGGATGCACCTCTATTATCCCATCTCCCAGTTCAGAAAGGTCCCCAGCAAGGGAAGCACTGAACAATACCATGCGCAGTGCATCTGAAGGCAGGTTCTCTAATTTATCTACAGTAAAGACATCAGGCATGTCCAGCAATACACCTGGAAACACTGCTGAGTTGAGCACACCATGGCCTTCAACAGACACAGTCACTATTTTGCCAAGACTGACTATACCTGGGCTGCTGCAGGGAACAGTCAGCAAAAAAGCCTGTACAGCCAACCTGCTGATGTGAAGGGTCTCTGGCTCTGTTAGCACACATGCTGGTTTGCTGGAGATAACACTGCGGGCCAATGTGATCAAGCTCTGGCTGCTGCAGAAGTCGAGCTTCACTTTACAACCACAGTCTTCTCCTAGCAGGTAACTGGTGCACAGACCCAGCAAGTGCTTGTTCACTCTGATGGCCACATTTCCTCTGAGACCAGACTGCTTTGCCTGCTCAATAAGAGACAAACAAAGAATGGCAGCGAACAAACCACAGTCACTGAAACGAGAAACGTGGTTGAGAATGGAGGTTTTTATCAGATTGATAAAAGGCTGTGAGGAGGAAATGGCTGGAAGGAGAACTGAGGAGGTTGAGGTGGTTACTACGTGCCCCCCGATGTTGTTGTGGACTTGTTTTAGTCTACCTGTCGGACCAAAACAAGATCTCAGGAGTTGCCTCAGCAAATCGAGCTTTTTACAAATATCCGCGTTGTCCAGAGGTAGATCCGTACACAGAGATGGAGATTTCTTGGAGAGTCGAGACATGACCTAGCTGCAAATTCTCAATCAGAGCAGGCTAACATTATGAACATCGTCGACAACGTAATATCACAGAATCACATTTGCTTCGGTATAATGAAGCTAGTTTTATTGCCTGCCCTAAACTAGACACATTTGGGAATACACCCTTTATATAGCACAATAAAGCAATATCAAATGTGTATTACATGATAAAGGGACTATAACATGTAAAAGAAAATACTAGTCAGATACAAGTTTGACAATCTAAAATCAAAGGTTTCATACAGGCCCTCTCAATACGCAACTTGTTACCATGGTAGCGCACAGAGCGTGGGGTCTTAAAAGGGTCTTAGTCGCATTCTCCCGTCAGTTTGGAAATTGTTTACACCGCAGAACATAAACCTTAACTTTATACATTTACACTAACCTACTTTATAAAACAGAAAAGATAGTTGCCTTGCTACCTTACTTACATTTCACGGTGTATTCTTAACCAAAAGTCAAGCTCCAAGTCCGACTGGCTTTGCAGTAGTTGGACTACAAACGATGGTGTGACGTCATCATCGTTTGACAAACATTCAAAATTGGTGGCGGTATGAAAATGATCTTTTCCTTATTTTGATTAACTTACAGAATGTATTACCAAGGAAATGTGTTTGATTCCATCTTTGTCTTTGCATTAACTTGACACTTTGTTAATACTAGCGTTGGTTGGAAGCATTAAGGTGTTACTTAGTAACGTAAATAATGATTGTTCTTGTATTCCAGCTGTGCGACCGTACGGAGTGAATTAACTTCTTTACGTTACGTTTCCACTAACTAACCCTGTAACTTCCAATCATTCTGAGGCTTAAGTGCTTTAGCTTTATTTCAGATAAATTGGACGAAACTTTGTATTCTAAGGTATAAATCATATTAGAAAAATGAAGGTAAAAAATGTAAACCAGCAGTGTTAGCTAATAATTGCTAATATTCTGGATTTTTCCTTTCTGGAAAGAGATTTTTTGAATATTTGGTGAATTGTTTTAAAGATCCTCAACAGTATGTCCCCAATTTTGTCTACTGGGAGATTATCATTAACACTAGAACTATCTAAAGCAGAATCTGGCTATCAGTGCTGCTGGAAATATTATTCTCAACTGACTGGTTTGAACTGATGGCTGCATAATGCGCATACTTGATGATAACTATGGTAAATAACAAGACAGGAAAGGTATGCACACGTCTGAGATAATTTGTTAAATAAAAAAAGGAACAATTTGCCTTTTTTATTTATTTAACAAACTTCAAATATCAAGATATATGGGATGCATTATTTAATACAAAATGACTATGTATATTGTTATGTTAATGTGCTTATATGTACATTATGATATGTGTCAGTGTCCTTATTATTCAACAAATAAGGACACTTAAGCTTTAAATAAAAGCTTAAATTAATTAAAATAAGCAACCTGTTTAGGTTAGTGTTAGAAACATGGCAGTGTATTGTGTTTTAGAGAACCCTTATCATGCTGTAGTTACTATTATAACAAACCTACAAGTTATCTTTGCAAAACATGAATTACATCATACACGGAAACAACTGAAACGTTGACTTTAATTAAATGTATTATGTTAACAGATTTCACAGAACTGTAATAGTTAAGTTGAAAGCAATAATATTCATATTTTTTTATTTAAACTTAATAATATTGCTTTCAACTAACTTAATTCAGTTCTGTGAAATCTGTGGACATAATTTACATTTAACTGAAGTCAACGTTACAGTTTTTTCAGTGTAGAGTGTGAAGTAAGGTAGGTTAACTGTGGAGTACCAACATACCATGAGTGTCTGTCTATGATAATGCAGTTACAATTATTTTCTATTGAGGAATGTACTAAAACCAGCCTACCAGTATTGTATGTTGTGTTGTTTTTAGGCTACTATGTGTAATGTATGGCTTTATACACTTGTTTCAGGTTTAACAAGCTGGCTGCTGTGTTCACTGCAATGGCTCCCCTCAAATTTGTTATTAAGGTAAGTGAAACAAATATATTCAGCATCCAATCGCTTCTGCTGTTGTGTTGTCTTTAAGTAATATACTGTATAAAATGCAACGCTTTACATTTGTTTTTTGAGCCTGCTGTGTTTGACTTAACATTTATTTGTTTGAGTTTGAAGTTCTGTATAACTTTCAAGTTGAGAAGTTTTTATGTTATAAGCACAAGTGAATCATATTCTTTAGTATCTTGGAAACATGTATATTTCTTATTTCATATTTGGAAATCTGTTATTTCTAAGCAAAGAAGCATTTAAGATATTTTCATGGATCACATAGTTTCATAATAACTCGTGGGATAACATAACGTTTCTCCACAAAATGCACACAAGAAAAACAAAAATGAACGTGCAAGCTTTCCAGCTTGTTTTGCCAGCAGTCCCAAACAACAGTTGGAATTTGAATTACTATACTATAAATAACTACAGACACTTGTTCTAAAGTGGTGTAAGCTATTATGGTCTATTTTAAACCATCTGTTGCGCAGTCGGGGAAAAATGAAACACAGGGATAATTTCGTGCTTCTCTAACATTAACATTATTTGTTTCCAACGCCTTGCATGTTGCCATTATTCTTAGTTTTGATCTTCTCAGTAGCCAATTCTTTGGCCACTAGAGGGAAGTGCAGACACATGGTATAACTGTGTGGCCTCCACATTCTGATGTTGTTATTCATCCGTTTAGAACACGTTATTCAGAGTTTCTGGTCACCTTTTGCGAATCTCAACTGACTGCCTCCCTCAGTGCGTTTTGTTAATGGACCAGCCATGCAGAGCCGAGGAACCTCATTCTATTAAAAAGCCAAGCTGTTCATCCTCAGTCTGAGGCTCTGTCAGGAATAATGCACATCAGATGTTTTTGTTAAGTGCAGGAAAAGCCGCTGGTCTCTCTTTTGTTGATGTTTCATTTATTGAGAGTTTTGGATGAGGGCTGCAGACATTTGCACTGATCTCTAACATCCTCCGTAATGCCATGTGTGCCTGGTTGACCAGATATTGCATTCACTCCCTTTATTTGTTTCATATGCATGCCTGCATACAGGCTGCCCCACCACCCCCCTCAGCTGGTTGTGGGAGAGTAAAACCCCCTGAGGTTCACGGAGGGTTCCTTCCCACTGGGCACTTAATGATACTGTTGTGTTACTCTGCCTGAGAAAATGCACACAGCCTCGACCACGCTCAACCAACGGACCACAAACAAGTAGGGATCAGTCTAAAACAAAAGCATTCAAGATGCTACCCTAAGCTCCTCTATCGCAGAACAAACACCAATACCACCATGTTTTTTAATAAAAGAATTAACTGCACAGAGATTTTTTTTTGCTCATATTGAAATCGTTGTTATCTGGCTTGCACAGAGAGAAAGTATCGTTGGAGCAGTTATGGGTTATGGTCTTGGATTCGCCATGCCATGTTTAGTCGGATGTTAAGCGGTGTGTTTTTTGATTCTTTTTCCTAGAATGTTTTCAAAGCAGCTCTCTCCCTGGTCTGTGAAACTGCAGGAGGTGGTGGTATGCTCCTTCTTAAGTAGGCTTAGACGATATAGTGACCTGCCACTTCTCAGACCTCCCGAAAAGGGCCTACAGGCTAAAGCTCTGATCCACTGAAGCGCTCGCTGTCTGCCAGGACATTACTGAAGCAGAGCCCTGCAATCTGCCTTCTATTAGCAATATGCACTGCTGACTTTCTAACCATCTAATGCAGTAGGTTGAGACCAAAGTGTTTTTAAGAATACAAAAATGGAGGTATCACAGTAGAGCAGTTTAATGTCAGAGTTTTACGTGCTGTTTAGTGTTGTTGTCACTCTGTAGATGAGCTCATATCGGACCACACATCCTGCCTCTGTACAAAATCATCGCAGAAACATTTTGACACTTTCCAACTTGGGGAATCTGTCACAAAAGACAAGGATTTCAAAAAGAAACTCCCTTTCATCTCAGCACTGCCCTACATTGCTGTACATAATGAATGTTTCATAATGAGGCCAAACACTTCTCAGCCTGCTATTTCTCTCAATTTATCAATTTGTTAAGGATGTGTCTTCCTGAGTTTTGTTTGCTGTGTGTTACCTGGAGATATTCCTGTCTGTTCTTGCTGCTGGAATTCCTCTCCTGGGTTGTGTCTCTTTTTATTTTCAAATAAGGAGGACTCAGGTGTGCTAACATTCACCTGAGTAAAGGGAGCTTGGCAGACAAAACACTTCCCGAAACTATCTGTAAATAACCTTCACTTTTAAAATAATCAAGTCTCAAGCTTCACCGCTCAGTATCTGGCAGTTGGAATTTTTTTAAAGTGAACTGTCTTTTTCTTTTTTATATCAAAAGGGGAAACCCAGGTGACTCACAGCAAAGCGAGAGTGCTGGGAATGAGACAAATAAAACCGGAGAGCAAGATTGTCACACCCACAGATCTAAAGAGCTGCCCCGGGTTCTTTGCAGACTTGCAGAAAGAGGGAGAGAACGTCAGAAAAAGAGAGAGACAAAGGGAGAGATGCAAGTTTTATTGAGTGAGACCGCATCTGCTGCCCCTTCTCTCCCAATGTAAACATCTGCGGCTGGTTAGTGTTAGCCTCTGAGCTAAGTGCAGTCCGAGAAGGTCTGCTTCTTATACGGTGCGATAGTAATGGCAAAGGGCAGCGAGGTGGGGAGGCGGGTGAAGCTGCTCGCAGGGTTTGGGCCCCGTGCCCAACATGGAGCAGAACAGACGGGAGGACGAAGAGCCGGGTCTGGGAGAGAGAGATAAGGGAAGGTAGAGAGTGTTTTGGGAACTGAGAGTGATATAGACCAGAGCTCCGAAAACCAAAAGGAGCTGTCGATGGGTTTGAGTGTTTATTTGCAGACAGAAAATATGAAGGAATTTTCTGATGTTGACCCGTGAGCAGCTTGGGTCTCCAATGATTTCCCTTTTTTCTCCTCACAGCTCATGACTATCAGATTGGCAGTGGGGAGAATTAGGATAGAGAAGTTGAGCTTAGCCTGCAGGAAGATTCTGTCCTATTCATTCACCGTGTGACAGCGCACAAAAGATGGCACAATAAAGGATTTGGTATTAAGTAGCACTCCTTGCCGCCTCTCATTCAGCCTTCAGCCTCTGTTCATATCCCTAAAAAGCAAGACGGGGAACAAAGCAGTGCTGGCCCACTTTAGTGTGTATGAAAGGACTAACTTCCTCTAGAATGTAGCCCTTTATCAAACCTGTCTTTCCAACAGTTGCACAGAGTATTGCTTCAAATGAGTCCGAGCAAGTGGCACAAAATAGGAGAGCTCATGAATTTTATAAACAAACATGTAAGGTTCATTAATCCTTCAGGGTTCTGCTGATTGTCCTTTAAAGATGGTGTTGTAGAGAAAGGCAATGATGGTGGGATTTGCAGACAGACCGTTTTGAAGTTACTAATCCCGCTGTATTTCACTCTTTCACCGGATCTTTTCAGGCACTTTCAAATAACTTTTCTCGAGGAAGACAAGCTTCTTGTGGTCCAGATTACTGCATTATCTCACAAAGTATTAGGCCCTTCGCAGTGATCTCACCAAAGAGGGGCCGTAGCGGGGGTCATAGTTCATGGCAGAGTTCATCTTAGAGATCCACTGGTCACTCTTTGGACACATTTAGACCACATGATGTGATTATAGTCGGAGCCTTTGTGTTAAATTAGATGCTGCGTCTTTTTTGTCTTATCTGCCACACTCAACACAACCTCCCTTTGTAAAGGCTCTGATAGCTGCACCTCAGCAGTGGAGCCTTGACTCGGAGATTGACACTTCTGCAGGAAATTCGGGCCAGATTCCAAATACATTTGCTCTTATTAGGCTTATTGCATTAGTTTGCTGCTTTCCTGACAAAAAATCCCCCATTTCTGAGAAACCCCGGAAATCACATGCTGTTTTTGTGTGAGGGACAGACCAATGTTTATCATTAAAGTCGCAGTTCCCAGTTGGATCTTGTCTGCTGCTCTAATGTGATAAAAGGAAGTTAGTCTAACGCTTGCTAGATGTCTGGCTTCTTGCCCAAAACATAGACTCAATCAGAAGTTTAGAAACCAGTTGAGGGGATTCACCCTGCCGCGTCTCCATCAGTGCTAAACTCCCTACACGGCTCTCTTCTTTCCATGATAGTGATCAAATTAACTCTTTTGAGCTCACATTAGCTTGTGAGCCATGTGATCTATTAGGATTAACATACGTGCAGGGGTCAAAATATTTGAAAAATCTATATTCAGAGCAGTCCAATGCCACAAACATTGAACTAAAACCTCAACATTTCCATTGAAGTCATTTACAATTTCTCTGACACATAGTCAATATTTAAGTTTCACAAGATTGATTGTAAGGCCATTATACTACTATATTAAACTGCTAACTCGTGCATAGTGGCAGCGTTGCTTTCCTCATCCCCAAGGCCTTCCTTCAGTCTCCAAAGTCAAAGACTGCGATCAGGATTCCAGGACCCCTCCAACGTGTGTCAAGTCCAACCCCAAGACACCAGGGTGGGGCTCATCCGTTAGTCGCTCCCTGTGTTTTGATTGACAAGGTCTGACCCTCTGTTGCTAGGCTTTCCCACACACTGGTGCTTGTAGAAGGCAGTGAGCTGAAGCCACCAGTCACCCGTGGGCCGCTGTGAGACAAAGGGCTGAAGATCTGTGGGGACGAGCTCATTCTGACAGGCAACATGCATACATTTGATACAAGACGAGCTTGCACATAAGGGGGGCTCTGTTCTGGTCCATGGCATTTTTGTCTTTGTGAAAGCATTTTTCTTTTTTATGGAGACTTTAGTTTATATTTACGTTTTTACAGAGAATATTTAACAGTTTTGTATTTGGGACTATCACATCCTGATGTTTGGACATATTTAAAGATTTCAGTCAGTATCACAGATGAATGCATTGCATTTCTAAGGGAATTATAATAACATAATTTTCCCATTAGTCTAGGTCAGGGGTTTTCAAAGTGTGGGTAGGTGAGCCTCCCCTCAGAGAACATAAGAACAGCCGCGCCCCCCCTCCCAATTATTATTGCTGTTATTATTATTATTATTGATGTTGTTGCTATAATGCAGGGGTATTCAATTGCATTTCAAAGAGGTCCACTAAGAGAAAATGTAATTAAATGCTCTGTTTTCGCTGTCTACCTTCCGCCATTTGAAATTACTCCGACTGTTTCTCTCCTCTTGTCGTCTCTGTGTGTGTGTTTGAATCTATCGTGCTGACTGCACCGATTTGATTGGCTGAGTAGCGTCACCTCCTTAAAACATTAAACAATAACTTTTTTAAACCTTTTTATTTTTATGTTTTAAACATATTGTATAAAACTCCCCCACTACTTGGACTATTCCTTGCACCCCTCTAGAATAAGCCCGAATGGTCTCAATCATATTGCATCAGTAACGTGCACTTGTTATTATAACAAGATTGCAAGGACACTGGTAGCGATCGGAAAATTGAGTGTTGTTCAGTTTGTGTGTTGTGGAACATACGTGTCCGTGCATGAAAATATACCACACACCCAATTACAATCGCATGTTCAATTCACTACCCTGGAAGTTAATACAGTTGTTAAAGTTGGAACAGCCTGTGGACAGCCGTTCTTCCTTGCATGTCAGTCGCCAACACCTTCTTACAGAGGACAGGCACATCTAGCTGCAGCACGACCCGTATATTTCCGCACGCCGTGTTCTCAAGACATATTGTTTTTAACATTTTCAACATGGTGGATAAATCCTTATATGCTCCCGGCAACACACTGAACGTCAACTTTGCCTCCTTATTACACTCACCCCTACTTTAGTGGGAACAATGAGTCTGCGTCTTTGATAATACTCTGTCTGGCTGCAGCCTTTACCGGTACTTGCTTTTGATCAAAGTCAATGCGGAAAACCTGCACTCACACAGGTAGGTGGAGGTGAAGGGAATGAACACTTTTACAGCCTTTTTGGCGAGGTGGGGGAACTCGGTCTCCACAGACAGCCACAAGTGGGCAAGTGTCACTTTACACGTCTTTTTCTCGTTCTTTTGTGTCTCACGCTGCGCCTCCCCTGAAGCTCTCTGACGCCCCCCAGGGGAGGCGCGCCTCACACTTTGAAAACCGCTGGTCTAGGTGACACCGGTGCCAATTAGACATACTTAAGAACAAGTTGGAACACATCAGGGCTTTAGGACTTGCCATATCTTGCAAAAGAACTGTGTAAAACAGTGCAAGCTATGACTGAAATTGAATCAAGTTCCCTGATCAGTCATATGGGGGCGCCCTCTCCTCTGGTTAACCTGTTAGAAGTAAGGAAGCAGCTTCACTTCAATTATTACTGGGAAAAAAGTCCACAAGAGAGGAAAATGCTCAAAGAAATTGTGAGCTTGATTTGCTCAGGGGCGTTATTCAGACATTTCATGTAATTGGATCAGATGTAGTCAATAAAGCACCCTCAATCTTCTTCTTTGACGAAGGAGCTAACCTGAATCCTTTTAAGAGGAGGGGGAAGCTGGATGGAGTAGTGAAGTGTAGGCTTGTGTCTAGAATTAGGACCTAAGTAGCGGGGCCTTCCCGTTCCCGCACACACCCTGTTCATTATTTCTCCCGCGTCATCCACAGAGCGGGGCTGTAAGAACATCCCTCAGTCTGGTTTGTGAAGTTCAGTCATTCTGTCTGCAATACTTTCACCCAGTGGGAATCGCCTGGCCCAAAACAAAGCTTTGAGTGTGCATAAGTATCCCCTGTTACTAAATGAATAACCTCTTCTGTTAGTACACACTCTCTGCCAGTTCTGCGCTGCAGAGCTTGAAATCTGTGTCTGGTTTTGTCTTTATATTACTTTGTTTTTGCTACCCCATTCAGTTCGATGCTTTTTTGCTTCATGACCACTGTGGGTCTTTGGGCAGTTGTTGCTCTTCTGTGTCAGGTTGTGGGTGGTCTCAGTCCATCCATTACTTCCTTGTCCAGGCAGAGGCGAATTTCACACGAGACCTACATCCATTTGCTCTCTGCAGCGGGCAGCTTTTGCACTCATGTGTAAACCATAATCAGGCTAGCCTGAGAAAGATGTAACAGCAACTTAACCAGCCGCGGCATTTCTGGCCTCCATGTCCCTTGTAGCTTATTGTCATTGACACGGTGACGTAGCGCTTCAGGAATCCACTCTGTAGCCCCTCTACTCAGCTTTCTACAGCACTCAGAAGTTGTAGTGCGGAGTGCTTTAGGTTAGATTGTGGGGTTTTACAACCACTTGGATACATAGTTGGATAATCCTAATTTATGTGGTACATCGTCAGACTTTTTTGTGCAGCCTTCTGGGACGTGAGGCAGTGGCTTTATTGGTAAAGCCTACAGAAGAAGAATATACGCTTAAAGAGGAGAAATGTGATCAGACAGACAGGGCCATGGTTTACTTGTAAAGAGATTGGTAAAGAGATGGCTAGACAGAGGAACTGGAGGGAGGGCAGTGCGGTGAGAGGCCTGGGGCGATGTTTGAGGACATTGGGGGGTCGTTGTGGTTTGTCTCGCTGTCAATCACCCACACTCTGATTTCCTTTGTTGTCTGTAAGCTCAATGCCCCTCAGCAACCTGTGGCTGTCCTTCCTCTTTGTGTTACAGTGTGGGAACTTTGCTGTGCTGGTGGATCTCCACGTTCTGCCCCTGGCCGGCCTTGAGGACACCAGCTGGTTTACTGCGCACCACATCGAGGTACAGACACAGGCAGAAGGGCGTGCGTGTGAATAAAGTGTGTGCGTGAATGTAAGGCTTCTGTTCTGCTTGGGGCCTTTTCAAAAGTCTGCAGCAGCGTGGAAACTAAAATGACTGAGCCTTCTGTCTGATCTTGTTAGTGGTTTTCATTGTCGCATAATTGTTCTCATCGCCACTTGTTGAATTACCTTACCGACCTTCAAAATGAGACTCCTACTCTCCTGTTGTCTGCCTTTGCATTTCATAAATCTAACTTGTAAGGTCAAATAAAAGAACTTCTGTGTTGTAAGTTGAGAAAGATGAAATATCTTCACACTCTAGGAAGTTACAGCCCTGGTACGAGATGCTGTGGACCGCAGGGTGAAGCAGTACGCAGAGTCCCTCCACCACAGAAGACAGCCCAAACAGAAAAAGGAGCTGCCACCTGCTCCAGCCTTTTTGGTAAAAGGTAAAACACCGTCTTGTGACCCTCAATACACTGCGCCAGAGTAAAATAATCCACTATTACATATGCTTATTATTGCCTTTTAACAATCCATAATATGAGTGACATTGCTTCTTCATGTGTTTACTGGTAAGTGAGTCTGAATTGTTATTATGTAATAAGAACAATGTTTTGATTTCCCTGTTGCTCACATCTCAGGAATGCAGTCATCTTTGTCTTCCCTTGCCATGTCTTAGGTGTGTCTATCATCAAGTCTTGAATAGGACAAATTGTTTACTTTGGCTTTGAACTCAATCCATTATTTATTCACTTGACCCTCAGAGCAGAGATATCGCTGCGAGCATGGGAGTGAGCCACTGAGCCCTGAGAAGGATGGGAATGGAGTTATAAAGCGCTTTAAAAAGTAATGTCATGGCTACCTTTTTTTTTAAAGTGTGGGAGAAAAGACAACAGAACTAGTTGGGACACGGTGGCTTTCTACGCCCAGGGTGTGACCAGGAGGTGAGAGCTGATATGAGTTCTTATATTGTGCAGCACTGTTTAACTTGGCACATAATGTAAATCCATTAAAAATGGCTCATGTTTGCAACCCTTAGTGGGGGTTGTCACACCTGTGTTTATCTCTACTCGTGGTTAGCCTGACACCTAAAAGCAGTTGCCCTGACACATATGTTCCCATATAAATGATGTTTCAATATGACTAGGCCAATTCAATTCATCCTTATTTTTCCAATGCAAGTACATTCCCTCAGCCACCCACGCACATGCCTTTGAAGCACTGTAAGCCCTGCTTCAGAGGAACCCCCGGCTGCGTGTTGTAAGACAGACAGGTTTGTCACAGGTAGCAGTTAAGGGCAGTTAAACCGCGCTCACTCAGCAGGGCAGAGAGAGTGGGATTACAGGGCAGTTGGCTCCATAAAGTTTCTCCTGTGGCTGCAGCTCTGCCTCTCACGCTACTCCCCACCCACTCAAACCCTGCGTTCACATGTGCATTTGTTTTCAAACACAGATGCATGCGTACATTGTTCGACTTTTGTTGTTCTTTAAATTGAAAGTATTGTTGTCACAGGCAGCATTTGCATACTTGTAGCATGCCTGTGGATGCTTACATGCACAGAGGCGCTGATACACGCCAGGAACATTGAGAATCAAAAGGAGCAACAGTGCGTTGGAGAGATATATCCTCCCCCTGGGCTAGGTGTGAACAGGCTGACAGTGTACGGTTACAGAATAGCATGTGTCATATTTCCCATGACAGACTGAGGAGAGACAGACATCTGTAATGATGGAGATCACAGACTGAGGCCACACACACACACACACACACACACACACACACACACACACACACACACACACACACACACACACACACACACACACACACACACACACACACACACACACACACACACACACACACACACACACTCAGTATTTCAGCAGGAAATATGCATGTAAAAATGATTAAGCTCCTTGCAGCGTTGCCAAAAAGAATGTAACCAGTGGAACATGACTCCATACCATACTGTAGAATTCCCCCCCCTCTCAGAACATGAAAAGGTATCGCGCCTCAAACAGGCCCACACAGTTCATGTGCTCTAGTCCTATTAAAGGTCTTAAGTGAGTGTAATCACATTCTTGGTCTTTTCATTGTCCCATGTGAGGGAGGCGGCAGAGCAGTAAAGGTGGAGACTGTGACTGTGAGAAGTTAGCAGGCAGGCAGGAGCCATAAAAAGGGAAGGACAGACTATAGGCTTAGGGAGGGAAGCCCAGCAAACCTCAGGGTAGGTATTAAGTATTGGGGTCGTCCTTTCTGCAGGCAGGTCAAACGCTAACATGCTAATCCTAACAGGACTTTTAGCCCCGTCCATAGCGGGAAGTGGAAGCGGGTTTTCTGCATGTATCTGTTTCAGCAGAAGACCTTTTTTAACATCTGTGTGCAACATTATGACATTTGAGAGCAGAATTAGGCTAAAGACCCTGAAGTGGGACATGTGTGTGTGCTGGATCATGTGCTCATGCATGTTGTTACACATAGAGAAAGGTGTCACGCGGGGTGGCACTGATGTCTGGGCCAAGAATAGGCGGATGGTGTGTGGTGCTATGTGTGGGATGGTATGGGAGGGGGATTGTGGGTCCTGTATGAGGCGGTGTTTGAGCTGGTGCCAGTGTGAAATCACAGGGGCTTCCGCCAACAGACAGCAGTAAGAGAAGCGTAACAGCCTCAGCTGTTGGCACTTCAAATGAGCCATCAACAGCTTTTTGCATTCCAAGGCCCTTCAGTGCAAATGCTTGTATCAGAGTTATCTCTATGGGTTCTTGTATTTATGTATGTGTGTGGGTGCATATGTGTCTGTGTATTGCACCCACTGAACATGTCAGAGTGGGGCTTATCTCATGTCTTCTGCCCAACATAAATCCATCCTTTTCTTCGTATCTCTGCTGCAGAGGCCAATTTCCAACTGTCAAATCCCAGCCCCCCCTCTTTTTTTATACCCAGGCTACATGAGGCTTCATGATTAGCTCATAGTGATGTGATTTATTTATGTTTTCAGAGAGATGAACAGGGGGAACTTTTCCCACCAAACATCTTGGCTCTGGACAGGCAGAAATGGACATGCTAGACTTTCGAAGCCCAGGGAAGGAGAGCTTGGGAGAGGCCTGTCGCATTCTCCCTGGTAGACCGTGTTGAACACACCCACATTTCTCAGGGTAATTACAGATTGAAAATGAGTGGATAATAGGTTCTCTGTGCTTTGAGGAATACATTTGTGTCATTTAAAATGATATTCGAGGAAGGAAGCTGGTGCACGAGTGTCACAGTTGTCCTCCTAGAGATGCCACTGCTCAGCAGAAAAAGAAGCCAGAAAGAAAAAAATGTTCACTTCAAACATGGCAGAACAAAACGTGCTGTACATACTGCGCAAGCAAGTATTTGTCAGACATTACCGATATGCTCACTGTAGATTAGATTGTGTGCTTGATTTCCGTTTGCTCTTGTACTAGTATTGTTTTTCCTCAAGGGGATATAGATGTTTTGTCCATAATGGTGTATATATTGGTGTATGAGTGTAGAGTGTAAACTGAGAAGGCCCATTTTACACGGATTTAGTTAACATGCGATTTAAAACTGCCAAAGCACATTACCAGATGTCTTGCGTTTACTATTATTATCGATTCAGCCTCATTGAACCCTCCAAGCCAGGCCAAGCTCGGGTATATCGTTGCCCTGGAGTTTGAAGCGTTTCCTACCAGTCGGAGTTAGAGGAGTCCTGGCAAAGTGGCACCTTGAGTCCATTTTACCCCATGGCAGAGCTGGTTCCTTCTTCCTCTCCCTGCACAGGTGCCAGGGCTTAGGGGGAGGGAACACCTGCCAGCCTCTTTCCCCATGGCCACGGCAGGCTGGAGAGGCATTTTCCCAGGCTCCCCAGATGAATGGTCACTAATAGCCGTGGGAGAGGGCTTTGCGAGTGCTGCACAGTGTACCACTGACTCCTCTTGGCAGCCCTATGAAGGGGGCTTAAGGCAGCCTGGCCACGGCCAATGCGGGAAAAAGCACAAGTGTTGCTGGATAGCTTTACGGTTGGAGAATGTGTTTACGAATGACCATCTCCCTCCCAGTGAAGAATGCGGAGGATGAGTAGAGACTAAAAGGAAGATGGTTAATTTTTGCACCGCCATGTCATAGGTTGTGCTTTGTTTGGCTTCTCGGGCTCTTTGAAGGCCGAAACAGTTTATCACATTTTGAAGAGCTATTTAGTCAAATGGTGAGTGTTAGAACAAACAGTTGTATGGGTGTTTTTCGGTGAAACATGTCATCCTTTTGGGCTCGCACTGCAACAGTTCCATCATTTTCTGAAGACGCAGAAAATACTTTTAAAGTGACAACCTGTATTAACCCACCTTGTGTCTCCTCAGTGCTTCCACAGCCATTACTATTTCTGTGAGGGGCTGTTATGTGGGGTCTGCTCTGTAAATAGAGAGGCATGCATGTGGCAGAGTTACCTGCCCCGCTCTGTGTTACTGGGCGTGAGGCAGGCTGGGATTAAGGCGAGGGGGAAACGGAGACCTGTGACAGGAACAAAGGAATTCCAAGGCCCTGGCTGGAAATGGATCCTGATCAGAGTAGCCACTCCAGCCAGTCTGCCCCTCTCCCTGCTCGCCCTCCCTCCCCTGGCCCCTGCTGGGCAACCCCCTTTCTCCTGGTGCTTTGTGGTGTTGCTGTGGCTCTTTAAATCCTTCCTGTAAGCCCCTGGCCTTACTCAGCAGCAATACATTGCACAGTCTGACTCCAATGTTAACCCCCCCTTCCCCATTATTGCACACTACAATCACACTTTCGCTCTTTTTCTTTGTCCTTGGCATTTTCGCACCTCTATCACTCCCTCCTCTCCGAGCCGATGCCATCGGTGCCTTCCTTGTCCACTCTGCTCAGCTCTTCTCTTGTCGTCTTCTAATGTTTCCTTCTTTCTCTCCTTCTCCCTCTCCGCAGGGTCAGCTGCACTCTCCTAGGACACAACCGCAATCCCAGCCATAGCTGTCACACCACACTCTTTTCCCATATAATTAGGGCCTGAGTCTGAGCCTGAGCACGGATCACATTCAAGTGACTGTTCCCATTCACCACATTTTGGTCGGGAGATGGCACACACTTTCTTGAACTCATGCTGTGTGTTCTGCACGACCAGAATGCCTAGTTCTAGCAGTTACTTAAAGGTTTCAGTGGATGTCGTTGTTTCCCCTCTGCTCTTTGATTCCACTTTAGAGGAATGGACCCATGTCCTGTGCTCCTATGAGCTTTGTGGCTTTTCCTGTGGACAGATGTTATAGGACTGCTGCCATACAGTATATGCCTTGTGTGGTCAGGAAAAGGTCACCCTAAAATAGCAAAAGATCTATTGCCTTGCAGAACTCAAGTCAATTCAACAAATCATTTATTTGCATGGCCTTACCTGCTTTGTATCATCAGTCCCCGGTAGCAAAACCTCAGATAGAATTGCCATGTGTGCCTAGTCCACCTATTTGGAGTTATAAACACAGCCCAGCAGCCTGGTTCCAATGAGACCCTGATCTTGGATTTTAAAGTCACAGTGCAGAACCCAAGTCCAAAAACTGATCTGCACAACATGAAACTAGAGGAGCATATTTTAAAACAAGCAGTTAGCATCCTCCTCATTCTGAATGCTCTTAAATATAAACAGTGGCAGCACTTATAGAGATTTGTGGCCTCTTGGGCTAATTAAGATATAATGATGATTAAATATGACATTTCTGTATTGTGACTGCACCTCTCTCATCAGATTATGTTTCAGAGGAATGGATTCTTTCCCTCGATAATTGCTCTGTGCTCCAAAATGCTCCCCACCACTTTAGTCACATGTTGCATTATGGGTTGGCCTGAGCTACCATGCTGCGGCGTATTTTGTAACTGCGATGAAGGGGTCACCCAAATGTTAAATTGAACACTCATGTGCAAATATTGTTTCAGGTGGACGTTGTGCAGGATGATAAGGCACAGTGCTCCGCTACGGCCGTAGTTACAGTTACACACAGAGAGTGATGTCCTTCCAGGAAAGCCCCCACTTGCATATGGGTAACTTCCTCAAGCTCTCTCATCCTCCTCCACTCCACCCCTCTCTCTCGCTCTAAGCCCCAACTCTCCGCCCACACTTGAGGACAGAGGGAGGGGGTCCACATCAAAGCGGAGATGTCAAAAGAGCAGGATTTTCAGGCACTGATGTCTGACTGTCCTGCTGATTCAACTCCTGTTCATAAAGGGGTTTGCGTGGGAATTGCAGTTCGCCTGACACACAGCCACTACATTTACATGCATGCTAAAAACGTGGTTAATAGGAGGAATCAGGTTACTGCTGGAAAACCGAGAAGGTCTTTACATGCACTGCAATAACCAGGTTACTGTAAAACCTGCTTTTACATGAAGCTAGTGGATACTCCGATTTATTTCCTTCTCATTGCCCTCTTTGAAGCAGTCTTGGCATCATTAAAGTGTATTAATAAGATAGTGCACAATTGATAGTAGTTGTAGAAGAAGAGTTCTTTTTTTTTTGGTGGAAACATTTGACTAACCTTTCCCTATGCACATAAACACCCATTTGAACCATCTTATTTAGCAGTTTTGTATTAGTTTAATTTAAGTTAGTCTTAGACATGTTATTATCTCTCCCTCCATATTTTGGCCATGCCGCTGTGCCATGATTATATTGATGTAAAAAGTCCCATCATGCATGGCAAATAAATTGGTTTCCTTAACTGTTAAAACACCCTTTCACATACTTTAAAAAAAACTTGGATGGTTACAAACCAAATCTCATTCTCCTGTCCTCCTGCCCATTACTTCCAGGACACATACATTTTTGCGAAATCCTCACCATTTAAATGACTTTCAAATCACCTGTCATTGCAGCCATTTTTAGATTCTTTGTTCATCTTGGCGGCATGCAATAAACACATTTCTTCCATAAATGATAGCTAACATGGAGTGAGTAATTGATAAACTAGTATTGTTTATTCCTGGTAAAGGACCTAGACACACTGTGGTCAGCCTAATGCACGGACAGAACGTTTAATGATCTCCAGAAATTCTCATGGAGTCCTGCAGGAGTCACAACAGCATGGGCTGTTGGAATGCGGATGGCGAGAAGAAGAAGGCTGTGTTTGCTATGGCTGTTTTTAATGATCTCCTCAGGATATAACTGAAGTTAATGAAGTCTGTTCCATGGGGGCTTACCTTTGACCCTGCTCTGAGAGTTTCTCACCCCTTTCTGTTCCCTTTTACAGTCCTCGTCACTCTGGATGCCTTTTGGTTTGTTGACTTTTCTTTCCTCTCATTGTTTTCCCAGGAAGCGGTGAAAGCTGCAGGGATGTGTGTCTGCATATGTGTGTGTGTGTCTCGATAGTACAGTATTCTAGCCTTGGCACCAGCACTGTGGAGTCTGTCTTTTTTCCGCAGTTGTTCTGTGGTATATTACAAGATGGTATAACTATCTCAATACAAGTGGTTTCGATATTATCTACCACATTTCTGAAAACATGGCGTGCTGGCTTGTTTACTGTTTGATTTGACCTTGTCATAATATTGTTGTTCATCGGGTTTCAAAACAATTAAGCATGGCCATCTTCTCTTGCAGGAAGTGCAAATGAAATCCTTTAAAGTCTACACTCTGCAGATTTGAGTATTGCACCACTGTGGGCCACAGTTGCCACAGAAAGGGGCCACTCATTCCCAGAGGAGGCACTAGCAAACTGTTTGTGAGAGAGAAACATGAATGCAAGCTTAGCACGAGAGGACCCGGGCAGAGGGCCAAGAGCAACTCTGCGCTGTGCAGGACGTTATTAAGTTGGAGCAACAGCTGATGTCTCGGGCCATGGCGTTGCACTGGTTCCCAACTCTGTGTCCAGACGTCCCTGTCAGACTTGTCCTGGGAATTGGCTAGCTTGGCCCACCAGGGACACCAATGAGAATACTTGTAAAGCCAAACATGAAGTCAAAGAGTCTAAGGAACAAAGATCTAAGCTTCTGAAAATATAGAAAGCCATGATTGTTCAATGAATGATGCTTCCCTTCTGAACCAAGAATGGGCAGAGAAAACACAACAGAGATTCAGATCTGCATTCCTCTCTGGTTAGACATCCAGAACTGACGATAGATGAGGACTGCTTCCCTATTTTAAGAATAATAGAATATCTGAAGTTCTTTCCAATAAAGGAATGCTGCTATTGTTAACTACAAACATGCTCAGCATAGCATACATCGTGTTTATGCAATTTTCCTTTGGGATCAATTAACCATTCTATTTAAAGCTTGTTGACTTATCCTACATACTTTGTGAACATCAGTTATTAAGGGACATACTTCCAAAGACCCTAACTCTAATTTAGTGAGAGCTACTGATTTCAATCCAACATATTTTTTACTTGCTGAAGATCTGACTTAAGCCCCCAAAGCCCCCCAAACAAACAAAAACTAAAGACGTCTGCATAAGAAGCCTGGAAGACCTAAAATAACCAATATGTCAGCGGCTTATGCAAAATATTTGCAACCCAAATACTATGTTAGTGGTATGTTTTATGTTTATTTGCTCAACTGCATTATGGAAAAAAATACAACTACTATCAATTATACATTGATGAACCCGCTGAAATTAAAGGGGCCCTATTATGCTAATTCTCAGGTTCATAAATGTCTATGCCTCTGGGATATGTTTACATGATTTAATGTTCAAAAAGGTCTTTATTTTTCTTATACTGCCTGTGCTGCAGCAACTCTTTTCACCCTCTGTCTGAAACCAGAGCCTAGTCTGCTCTGATTGGTTAGCTGGCCAGCTCTAGTCTTGATTGGTCAACTGCTAACAGATTTCCCGCCCGTACAATGTGTTGGAGCGTTAGCCACTATAAGCTGGAGTGTTACACATTGATGTCATTCTTTTACAGAAGTAAACAAAGGACTACATCGAGGCGTTTCAGGCGTTTCGGATTTCAGCCTTTGTAGACAACAAAAACACAACACAGTACAGGAAAGGGTAAACCCAACAAACTATAATAGGGCTCCTTTAACGCTAAGTTAACACTCAGTCTCTATTCTTGCTATGCAATTATCTTTAACTGTATCAACTTCACTGCCATGTTCAAATAGTCACGATTATCCTGATAACAGAATTGTACAATCAATGATTCCTATAAATATCTATTATTCACCAAAATATGTCTTATTACTTATTTGTCTCTTCAAAGCTGAGTGAATGCTTTGAGTTGGTGCCCTGCATGGTGTATAAATCAGTCCCTGATTATTTTTGCTAGAATGAAAAATAATGGAGCAGAGAAGGAATCTAACACTGACCTTTAATTTGATGGATTAGATTTTGTTCCGTCTCTTGAGAGACTTTGTGTATGTTCACACATCTTGACTAAGCTGTCCAACTTGTGGATTTAGCTGAAGGCTGAATCTTTACTTAAGAGCTTTTAAGGATCAGATGTGTTCCCATAGGTGCAGCCTGTCACCTAGGTTCCATTTACATTTTATAGTTTTGGAAAAATATTGATCGTAATTGCTTAGTATCATAGTAACAAACCGGTATCCATATTTCAAAGGCACTTTGATCTCTCGATTTAGTTTTATTTCAACTGCTATTAACTTTAATTATAAGGATTTATTCCTACTTGAAAGATGGAGCTTGGTTTGTTGAATCGAATTACTGATGTATTCATTTATGTATTGTTTTATTCGCTACTCTAGGAAGTGTTCGCTAGTGAAATGATCCTAGTTCCTGATTCATCCACAAACACTAAGAAAAAGAAAGCCATGGTGGGCTGTTAAATCACTTTCCAGCGTATACCTGTGGCATTTTTTGTGACACACTGTCTCTGTAATTACATGTCATTATCCAAAGAATCCCTAGAAGGTTTCTTTTTGAAGACTATAATTAAATGCTTTGAATTGGTGCTGAGATGACAACAGCCAGCGGACCAGGAGGAATGTTAATGAAGACCCCCTAACACAATGCTGTTACCCTGCAGTCTGCCCTGAGTGTTGTACAGTAACAATACGTGTGGGACATACAGTATTTGTCATAGCTGAAAATCCACTAGAGGAGACTTGTCCAAGTTTTATTCACGAGTTTCTGTCAGTGTTTTTGCAGACGGGTGAAAACCTCCCCAATTACAAAATGACAGCCTTTCAAAGCCTCATTTTTTGCTCAATGACAGTTCGTATTTGACATTATCCAGGGAGTTCTGAAAGAGCCTCGAGTGCAGGAGGTTAGGATTCTTCTCTAACTATGGAAGAAGTGTAATCCTTTAATTGACCTTAAAATACCAAAAATCCCCATAGTTAGCACTTAGGGAGGTTTCCACACAGCAACAGCTACATAACAAAGCCAGAAAAATAAACACGAGAGCGGTAATGCTCGAGTCAAAGAGAATAAAACATTACAATTATTTTAAGGAGAAGAAGGAAATGGTAGCAAGAAGGTACAAAAGGGTAGGCAGCCACTGTCAGTTTCCCAGAACTGTTGTTCTGTTTACAAGAAACAACTGCATAGCGTGTTTGCTCGACCCTCGCTTTAAATCAACAAATCCTTACCAGATGAGGCAACAGGCCTGTGATTCTGCCTCGCACTTCTTACATACCATGACGAACATTCCATGACAAATGGAGCAGAGGTGGTTTCTCTGTTTGTCCCAAAACTGGGAGGTCAGCTGGATTAACACAGAATAAATAGTTTCTTACTGCATGAGTCAGATGCTTCAAAAGTATGGCCCTTAGATTGAGCATGAGATTAAGATTAGCAGGACATTTGAAGAACATATTTTAAAGGTCCCATGTCATGGCCATTTCTACTGATCATAATTCTATTGTTAAGATCTACTAGAATAGATTAACATTGTTCAATGTTCCAAACTCACATTGGTTTCTCATACAGCATCTCTGTGTAGTATGTGTATTCACTCTCTGTTCTAAATGCCTTGTTGGAGCCCCCCCCCTCCCTATGAGCCCACTTAGCTCTGATTGGTCAGCTCGCCCACTCTGCTCTGATGAGTCCACCATCGTTACAGCTGAACATCAGTGATTATGTGTTACAATGGCGTTTGTTAGCAACCAGAAAGTGACACCAGTAATGACAAACAGATGAGAATGCTGCGTGGGGTCTGGGTGCCGTGTTGGCGGGACGTTGCGGGGCTCACTGCTCCGCCCTTTGAGGCTCGAGGAGCGGACAGTGTGAGCTGTATTACTGGTGTCGTTTCCTGGTTGCTGCGTGGGGTCTGCGAGACACCACAGAACTCAGCCTGAGCACACACACACACACACACACACACACACACACACACACACACACACACACACACACACACACACACACACACACACACACACACACACACACACACAGCCAGGCTGGAAAAATGTAAAAAGAGAAATCTCCAACGAGGCGTTCTGGGGCAGCATAGACAGGTCTTTTCTGTGTTAGAGTTTTACTCGCTACAGGGTGTACTTTGAGGGTTTGTGACTCTGCAGACCGTTTACATGCATAACAAGCTACATAACACACAAGGGGGCTAATAACTGGAAAAGCATGACATGGGACCTTTAAGCATATAGAGTTTATAGTACAATAATGCGTAAGAATGAGCATAGGTTTTTGTGTTAAAGCAGTAGAACTGCTTTATCCCTGAAGTGTTGACCTAAGTTTGAGTCTTAGAGCTGACATTTTGCAGCCCAAGAGCCCAATCTCATCATAGAAAGTGCTTTCAATTGGAATTCAAACATTTACATAGTGTGTCCTTTGATTTACTCCCTAAACTACTTTATATTTAAGCCTTAGAAACAGTGTCACATGCACAGGAGTTTTTGTAATGTGTCTTTCTGCTAGTTTTTACTCATAAATGTGTTTCTCTTTTGTTTTTTTATAGGAAAAAGTTTCCACCTGGTTGCAAATTTTCTGAAACGGCACTTCAACCTCAGATGTATCGTGAAGCAACTCTATGGGGGTATGTAACCTACATGTTCCATGTTTTAAAGTATCAACTCCCAGTTAAATGAATCAGAAATAGACGTCTCAAAGGCACATACTCAGCCACATTTCCCACAGAACGAGTAAGTCATCAGTGGTTTACATGTTGATTTTTCTCCCCCTCACTTGTTTTTATGTCCTGTCCCTACCTGCTTGGGGTGTTGTTGAGAACAGGCATCCATTAAGTGGTTCCCTCGAGAGGCTACTAAGAGTGGGAGAGAGAGAACGATTGGAGGGCTGTCTATGGAGGGCAGTGAGAATCTATCTGCATGGCCCATCTAGTGCCTGTGACCCTTGACCACCTTTTCATGGGACCAACATGTCTCCCTTCCTGTCAGTAAAGTTAATATCTGTTCCCTGGGGGCCTGAATGTTGAGGCAGCACTGACCTGCTGCAGACTGAGATGACGGCTTCTCTCAGCAGGTCTGTTACGCATCGAATTAGAGCCCGTCTCCTGGGGTCAAAGGTTGTGTAATTCAGTCCTCTGAGTTAGCTGTACAGAGTGGTCAGGCCATCATATATTATACAGATGATTAAAAAGGTTTTATTCTGATAGTTATACATGGCAAACTTGTATGCTTTGAATCAGGTTAGGAAGACTACTTGGTTAAAACACAATCTAATACTATAATTAGCCAGTTAGAATGCAGTGGTATTTTTCTGATTAACTACTTTTTTTAATTTTACCCTACAACACAAACATTCCAACCATGTTTCTACTCTTAGTTGAGCAAAGACTGTAAAATCTGTCCCAAGCTGGCCATTAGGGGAGCAGCCGGAAGGTAATTTATTCCATTCGGAGACATAATATTTTCAGTAAATGTTGTGGCAATCTGCCTGTTGTTTTATGAGATATCAATCAAGAGTACTTTCTAAACTTTCACTGGTGTAGGTCTAAAGAAATGCTTGTGGAGTATCCTCTGAGCACACCTTTGCTCAGTAAATGTCTTTTTCTGAGAGTTGTAGGTCTTTCAAATATTTATTTTACAGTTTACATGTGTAGATGTGTGGCCTGATAGTGGACAGGGAATTCATCTTCAGAGGCCAAGATTTGTTCCTACTGTTTTTTTTTGGTAATCTGGCAAGTTATAGTAATAATCGACATCCAAACCTCCCACCAACAAAGTCATCCTTTTCAAATACTGCACACCAGTTGTGTTTACATTATACAGGTGTTTGTATGCAAGTTTGTATCTTGGCTGTGTTTATTAACGGCTGATCCACACAAGTGAAGCAAGACCAATGTGTTAAATAATGGCCACTGAGAAGGAATATGAGCTTTTACGGACTAATACCCCACAGCTGTAAACTCTTTGAACAGAGGGTGGTAAGCTCTGTGGATCAAGAATGCAAATGGAGAATATTGTAAGATTGTGCCAACGCTCCTGTTATTTGTTCTAGCAGGAAGTTACTTTTTTGTCAATATTCTTTTTTATTGAACCCGCGAGAAACACATGGTAATGCAGAAGACAGAGTAATGTTACAAACGTTCTGGATTGCTTACGGACAGTTTGATTTATTATCATGATATACTGCGTGTAATAGTATTGTTGGTTTAAATGGTCTCTGCCTTTGAAGCCGATGGAATAGTCTTATAAATCCCAAGAGCCCTTGTTAACATAACATTTTGTGATATTTCATGCTGCTTACGCGGCTAATAAAGCTCAACAGTTATCTCTGAGCTGCCATTCTCTCCTTGGTCTGAGCTGAATACTTGGTGTAGATGTACATTCAAACCTTCACCACAGTTCCCTCCGTCTGACTTTGACTCATAATTAGAGGTGAGCCCATGTTATTAACTAGCATGGTCTGTGTTGTTTCTTTGCCTGCCTTCAGATATGCGTGTGTTTCCTGAACGCTATGTAGTGTGTGTGAGCTGCCCGGAGGATGCCTCAGCGCACCATGGAAACCCGAGCCTGGCCGCGGTGAGTGCTGTTTATACTCCTCTATTTCCTCTTCCAGTCGCCTGGCGAAATGTCCTGCATGGGCCTGTGTGTTATTATAGGGATGTGTTGCCAAATTGTGCTCTCTATTTAACATGTGCTGCTGACCCTCGTTACGTGAGGCATGGGGGGGGCTATAGTGCAGAGGAAGGAGATGATGGCAAGGGGATGGAAAAAGGGAGGTGGGGTCCAACGATGCAGAGTCATCACTTCTTCAAAAAGTCACTGCTCTCAAATTCTGCCAATTCACCCGAGCAGTACAATTTGGGTTGTTTTTTTTGTCAAGCGCAAATGTGGCTTGTTGCAAACCTCAACATTAATGGGTCGTCAAAAATATAGCCAAAACTAATTTAGCTCTTGGGAAAATCAAGAGAGATCTACAACTTTTATCCAACCTCATTGTTGCAAAATGCAGTCAATGTTTACATTGTCAGAACATGTAATTTATATTTTAAAGAAATCAGAATTTTGTCTACCCTTTAACCACAGGACGTTTTTAAACACATAGTTTGATATACACTAAATATAATGCATCATTAACACATGATTTAACCCGTTTTAAAGCATATCACTCATGGCTCGACTAAACACTCTTCATTTTTAAAAACATGTACATTTTTACAGTAGATAATGTAGATAATGTGATTATGTGCAGTTGACTCTCATGTGCCTTGATCGATTAGTTTCAGATGAAGGTGGGTTCAGTTGGTCATTTCCATGTAGGAATTCACACTGTATATATTTGGATGTACTGTCATAAGACCTTTTACTGTACATTAGTTCCTTTTTGTCCATTCATATTATGGACAACTCTCCTTTGGCCAGTGCTCACTTGATCTCAAACTCCCAGGAGTATTATGGGAAATGGTGGAGGAGCCTCTCACCTTGGCACCCACATCAAGGACAGACATCTCTCCCATCACATCCCATGATCAGCGGCCTGCTGTTTTTCTTTTGCTATTGTTTCCCTTTGATAGGTCTCTGCACTATCCACAGTTTGGCTTCCAATGAAAGCAGTGATTGTAATATTTTTAGTGGAGCAGCACAGTCGTCAGTGAAAAGTTCAGATTGTGTAACCAATTTTCCAGTTCAAGGAGGCATTGCTGTCGATTGCGTTCCTCTCCTCAGGATGTGGTTCTCAGGGCTCATACAGTACGAGCAGAGGGAATTGGAGGGTGGGAGTCCTGTGGTGGAGCTCTCACTAGCCCAGCTTCGAATGTGGTTTGTAAAGGGAAAGATACCAGACAGCAGGGCGAACGGTTTTCACATGACAAAAACAATCATTTGTTTAAATCGTTTGCTCCGTTCCAATTTGTCAGAAACTTCAATCTTGGCATTTTCAGTGTTGCCAAGAAAAAAGAAAAGAAGAATGTATGCAGTGAGTCACGACTGATGTAGGGCTTAATAATGTTGCCATCTAAAAAATAATGGAGCCTTTGGAGTTCTATGTCAAAGTGTCAATGTGTAAACAAATATATTTGATTCCACAACTTCTGACAGCACTAACCTGCTAGTCCCAAAAATATGCCGCATTCCCTGTACTTAGCGGTGTTTCGGTTTTGTTGTGAGGATTCATTTTGTGTGACTTGCTGAACAAAAATCCTTAACCACAGTGGAAATGTAGCCTCATACAATTAGCACTTCTCATAGGGTCAGGGGGTTATGTTGTGAGGGAAACCAAGGTGACATGATGGATGACCCTTTGTCCTGTCAAAACCAACATCTCAGTCACACACTTCATCATACTGTAGTCCTGTGGGCTGTTATTAGTCATTTTTTCAGCTGTGGATCTGTTAGAAGAGGAAATGGTGATATTTAGTCATTTCCATTAGCGTAGGGGGTAAGATGTACTATAGATTTCCAAAACTTAGTCAATACCAAAATACAAAAAATGTAAATATTGTGTGCTAACCACATCTCAATACATGTGAATGGGCTTGCTCATAGTGACAATTTCCCCCCAAATGTGCTGTTCCCAACAACTCTACAAAGTGTTAGCTCATCTGTTTGGTTTTACATCAACTTTGCTTTTAGATGAAATCTCACAGCTCTCATCAACAACATGTCCAGCAGGCTCAGGCATCTTTATTCAACAAAAAGCTCTGATAACCACACCAAGCACCAAACAGACACATTTAGTGACTAGCAGGTTATCTTATTCGAACATGTAGTAGCAGGATCTTGTGGGAAAAGCAACAGATCTAAAAGGGGAGTCACGTTTAAGATTGCTAACTTGCTCAAATGCTAGACATTAATTTAAATATTGATAGTATGTCAATTTTTTTTGTTTTTGCTGCCCCAAGTGATCAAGTTCAGCTTGAGGTATGCTCGGAACAAGCCCGTTCTTGCGACATGTCGCACAACCTCGTCTGAAGGCATGAACATGTAAAGCTGTTCCAAACTGCCACACCTGAACCTGGTGGGAAGAGTTCTCTGACAGTCTGTACTGGAAGGCATTTACAGTGCTACACTAAGTACACAAGAACAAGTTAAAGAATTAGTTGTATAAACAATTAAACAAAACAAAAAACAGCTTAAGAGACGAATTCAATCAGTTTATTTTCTAAACTTCAGGCACCTGGCCAATCACGATGAAGACTGTGTGAATGTCAGGTAGGAAAGTTGAAGAAATTGTTGGACGCACTTCAGTTTAAGCATGTGTACACCTTTTAATTTCATGTCTGGAGATGTTGAGTCACCTCATACAGTGTTGTAATTGTTATTTGAAATATTAAAAGATTACTATAACACTTAAAACATGCTAAACCTAGAACTCACTGTTGCTCTGCAGAGGTAGGGCCTTTTTAAAACAACCATATTTTCATGGGAAGCAAACATCTCATAAATAACGTTTTTCTTCTTCTTGACATTTTAAGATTCTAATCCCTCATAATAATCTTGCTCCCATTGTGAGTCAGCACCAACAGCGAGGAGGGCAGCATGGGAAGGAAGAGCTAGTGTTTAAGATTGTGGCCGATGTTTTGTAATCAGGCACAGAGTGGGCAGCCGAGGTGAGTGGCGTGCTGTGCCGCAGAAGTTTGGATCAAAGGCAGAGCAGATGTGTTTCCAGTCCCCCCCCGCCCCCCCTCTTCTGAGCCGTGGACGAGCCTGTGTGTTTACTCATGACCTCAGCACGTCTCTGTTCTTCAACAGCTAACAGCAGAGCGTTCCCAAGCCTCCACTGTCTCTCCTCTCAAGGCCCAACACACGGCTGGGATCTCTTTACACAGCCATGTCCCTTCATTCCTCCCTGTCTTAGGCTGCTTCCATTGATTGATTGATTCATTGAAGAGTTAACAGCTTGTCTTAATCCTTAAACATGGGTGGATCCAAAAACGTTTGTCATTGTACAGGGTTAAGAACCGTGCTCTTTTTTGATTCAAGTATGTGTCCATGCATGTTTGTTGACTTTGTTTCAGGGAAGATGTGGTGAGCTTAGACAAACAGGGCATGTTTTCCTCAGTGGGAGCAGGGTGGTTGGAGGGGGGGATTCACGAACATCTCTGCAGGAGGTATATCGCCCCCGGCAGTTAAATAGTGTTGTTGTTTCTTGGTGCCAGTTTAAGGATTTTGTATACTTAGTTGTGCCATCATAAAGCTGTGCAGAGGCTTTTCTGTAAAAGGAAGAATTCCGTTTTTACATCTCGATTCCTTTAGGGATTCAAACATTTCAAGTGGTGAGAATCATATTCTTGACAGACGAGTGAATAACTGCCTTTATAGCACGGCATCTCGCTGGCTTTGTGTGTGTTGGGTGAGATCAGACACAAACACATTAGAGTAATCCAAAAACAAACAATCCCCTGTGGCAGATCACAAGCAAATGTGAGTTGATGGTTCATCGGACCTTTTCATGCTGAGCTGCTTTCTGACTTTTTATCTTGTTTTTTTCAACTGGTAGTTCCCATGTTTGAACTTTTAACAGCGGGACCCCTTTGCAAAACCCAGTGGATAAAATAAAAATGCACGGTTGTCAAGCTGAAAAAAGTCTTTACTGATTATACAGAGCGAACCTCTATGTATGTCAGAGTAGCTTACCGAATAAGTGATGTCTTTGGATACCAAGAGGGGTTTTGTCATCCTATGCTGCAGTGAAGTATTTTAGACTCTTTAGAGACTATTTAGCCATATCAGGTCATTACTTTCAAGTGCAGCTGCCTTAAAAGATAGCCAGCTTAATCGTCCTATCTGTGTTCCTCTTTATCTTGGATGGTTGAGGAGAAACTGTTCATTCCCTGTGTTTTATGGAGCCTGTAGCCGGTTATCTTTTTGAAGTTGTTTCCAGGAGTCGTCCAGAGTTGGGGAGAGCTCTGAGAACCAGTCCTGGTATCCTTTTTAAAACCTAATGATTCACTCTCCCTGCTCCCCTTGCCCTTTTTGCCAGGCTTATCTCCGTCTGATCTGACATCCAGATGTGCCGTCTCGCTGCAGCTCCCGTGGTGGAGCCGTGTTGTTCTGGAGGCTCCGGGGCCGGTGGGGGGCACCGTTGGTCGGTCCGCTCTATGTGTTGCATCACGAGTGTTTTGCAGCCTCGTGTGGGGGCGAGCAGACTGGCTGGCGGTGGGGGGGTTAAACCCTTGTTGCTGAGGGAGAAGTGGTGGTAGAGGTTGTTATTTACCACCATCCCTCCCCCTCCCTTTTCACGGGACGCGCTCCAGCTATTGGGAGTCTGCATCATTCCGTACGAGATTAGGCCACCTCGGTTCCCACACAATACTTACTGTTTTATCCACAGAGCTTGTGATAATTATAATGTTGTTCATGCACCGGATTACTCCCCCTCTCTCCTCCCTCCTTCTCTCCATATTTAATCCCTCTACTTTCTTCTGTAGTTGCTATACACAGAATATCCGACCCCTGGTGATAATAATTCATGCATCATTTCTCTCTGTCTCGCTTTTCATCTTTCCCCTTCCATGTCTAACCCACCTCTTCCTCTCTTCATGCTTCTTCCTCTCCATCACTCTGTCCTCTCTCTCTGTCTTTCTCTCTCCGCTCGTTTGAAGTCGTGCCGACAGGAACAGAACAGGCACAAAACTTTCCCAGAGAACCCCTTGGTTTGTGTTGATTTTTCTTTCAAGTTCATTTTCAAACGGCATTTATTCATATTAAACAGACGCAAATAAATATCAAGGCCTTGCAATGCAAATGATGGCACCCACATCTTTCTCACAATTGTTGTTGTTGTCGGGGTGGGTGTGTGTGCACGCAAGCAAAGGCAAGTTTGTATGTGTCACTGTCCCAAATCCAAGGCGAGCTGCATTTGGATATAAGGGAGCGTAAAGAGGCTCTGCCCACACTCTGTAGCATGACTCTGTCTGCACAAAGAGCAGCCTGTGGAGGACTTCCTGTGAGAGGATTCTTGAGTTTGTGGGCATGCTGGAGAGACTGTTGGGGTCAGACGATATGACTCCTGGGGGGTGCCTCTCCTTTTGTTGCACTCCCCTATAAACTCTCCCTTTCTCTAATTCCTTCTGTAGTATCTTGTCCCCTGTTCTCTCTCGTCCCCGCCTACCTCCCTGTTTCCCAGCCTCCTTATCCACTCCCCCTGCTCCCTCCCTCTGGCCTCTGGCCGTCCGCCGCACCACAGACCAGAGTGTAGCTACGTCTCATCACCCCGAGCAAAGCCACAACGCCCCAGCCTGCCCGTGCATCTTGGGACGATTACTACTTCCTCGTTGTCATTGGTGTCGTGACATGAGGAAGTAGACATTAAGGATTTTTTAAGGCAGCTGGTGGAAGACAGAGTTTGCCAAATTCCCTCGACTTACAGTGCACATTGATCATTTTACCAACCAGTTTATGGAATAGTAATGATCTGAAAAAATGGCTGATATTACATAAACATAGTGGCCACAACCTTGGTAGAATCAGACGGAAGTCTTTTGTTGTATTTTCCCAATGCAAAAGTCGACTGAGTCTTTTTAGCCACGCTCCATGGACGGCAATCTGTCTGTCAGGCCCATAGTGAAATATTTTAACAACTACTGAAGGATAGTTATTTAATTTGGTGCGGGCATCCATAGTGATGAGAGGCTGAATCGTAATGACTGATTGGTTTATGATCAAATACCTGCAAAAATTGCATTTCTATCTGCCTTAAAAATAACAGGTGCCTATTGCTGATTAGCACTTGTTAGCATTCGATGACGATAAACATGGTAAATATCATGCCAGCTAAACATCAGCATAAAGCATTGTCAATTGGGACTAGGTAGTGTGGGGGAAACTTATGTGTAGCAATGCAGTGGGAGTCACCGACTCATGAAGGAGACACGGGATGAGCAGGAGCTTTGATGTCAAACACTGATGGTTTATTTAGGAGTATCGGCCGGAGGATTCAAATCACAAGTGACGATCTGACTGCACGGGAGAGTTGCCACGTCAATTCTGGAGCGCCTCTCTTGCTAGACCTTTTAACTAGTTTCACAGAGTAATCAACATATTTGAGAAGATAGCATAAACAGCTGGGAACACTGAGTTACTTCCGTCTGACACTTATGGCCTCGAAGATTTCACACCTCCACAAACACCGAGAAGGAAGTGTTCCAGTGTACCCACAACAATAAACCATCTGTGACCGAGAGTTGCCCGGTCATAGAATGGGAACAACAACATTATGGCTGAAGCAGCCCATTTCCTTAAGGGAGATAACAGACGCCAGGGTTGGTCATACACGTAAAAGGGCAAAAATGTTAGATATCTAGGAGTCTACAGGGTTCGACAGTAACGGTTGCCATTGGTAACCATTCAGAAAACATTTCAACCACTTCTTGGCCTTTGGTTGCCATCAGTGGCAACCAGTAATAAGGACAGCAAACAGCAAAATGTGCACCCCAAAATAGATAAATGTTAATTATTTGTTGTATTAAGAGTGATATTTAATTATTGTTGTGACCAGTCGGAACCTGATACTCAAGTTGCACATGCATTGGTGTGATTACGGAGCCAGAAAGCGATGCACGTTTACTCGCGTGCGCAGTGCGCCATGTGTTTGTTTTACAAAAAATGGCGAGGCAAATTAAGTTGTTTGACTGTGGGGTAAAATGTTCGGCCGACCCGTCAACATCTCAAACGAATGTTCGTTCAAGTGATTCAACTGATAAAGCGCAAGGTGAACCTGAACGAAAAGCAAAGAGGAAATGGGCAATTGCCTGATCGAAAGTTGTAAATGTTAAAGAGATATTCACAGATCTTTTTTTTATTTTTGAAAATATTTAGCGTATTTGCAGATCCGTTTTACACTTGCAAATGTATTAGTGAGTTTGCAAATCTTTTAAATGCATTTGTGGATGGTGTTTTACATTTCCAAATCACATATTTACACACAAATTATTTTCATGTTCACACAAATAATTACGAGACATATTTAAGCCCATAAACTAGTGACTTGCTCAATTCATTTGTGAGGGATCAGTGAAGACCATGACAACAGCTGCACTACTGGTAGTGGTATTTTGTATACCAGCAATTGAGGGTGGACAAGTTTACTACCACTTAAGTTTCAAATAATTGTGTTAATTACTTATTGAAAAAGCATTTGAACTTTGTTTTGTGTCCCATGTTCCTTATTAAGTTGATGTATAACTGTATAGTATCTTAATTATTTAAAATATAAGGTGACTAAAAATGGCAACCATATTTCAGTTTTGGCAACCAAAAGCTGATGCCTGGTTGCCAGCCTGGCAACCACTTTTAACAGTTAGCTTTGAGCCCTGGGGAATTATTCCCCAACAGGGACAACAGTAGTAACACATATCACAATACTTTTGAAAACATGACTCGGATCGATTTTGTAGGATTGACTATTAGTAGTTGCATAACATACAGTATATACACAATGAGCTTTTAAAAAAAAATCTAATATGTACATAACTTTGCTATGATGAAGTCTTTAAAACCAGGAAAAGACAACACTTACACGATAATATAATATCTTGAGATCCAAAATCTAACACAATACTATCTAGTCTCATATCGAGATATCAATATGAAATTGATATATTGCCCATGCCCAGTCCTAATTCAACACCTAGCTCGAAACACTGCTGTGCCTTATTGCAGTCTGATGGAGATAGTTTACCAAGTGTCACTCTGATCATTTAGCCTTTCAGCTGTATGCTGCTTATCCAAGTTCAACAAATATAGTCCAAACCAAATCTACTCTGATATTCTCCCTCCAATTTTAATGCAATTATTTCATAATAAATTGGCGTGCTCTCAGCCTTTAAGTTCTGCTCAATTTCCCACCACCGTCTCTCGTTCCCTCATAAAACCAGAGTCTGTTCTGGGTCAGCCAAGGAGAGGACCTGTGATTAACCTTCATTAGCGACCTGTTGAGGGCACACGTTAGTGAGATGCAATCTCTGGCCAGTTCTCTGTTCTGCCTCAGAGGGTCCCCTCCGTAAGTGGGTGTATTGAACTTTGAACCTGCAACTCAAAGTGCTGCTAAAGTCTACTAACCACAAGGCAATGTTCCCTACTTTTTGATCTTCTGTCCTCACAGTGGCTTTTTGCTTGATATTTGCGTTTTTCCTTTTAAACGTCTCAGTTCCATAGTCCTTTATGTGATCGATGTTTTACCCTTTCAAAATGGTTTCACCGTTTTGTAACCCTGCCTCAGGCTGAGAGCATCACTCCAAACACAGACAGCAGACCATGAAACACACGTCACTCCATGACAAGCCAGTGATTATTTCCCAAAGCCTTGAAGGTGGTTTCTTTGGACAGTGTTACGTGGGGGCTAATTATTTGTGCCAGCTGGGTGGTTAGGAAGTCTGTATAGGCATCACAGAAAACATTCCTGTTGTACTGTATCATAGGTCAAGAACTAAAGTGGCCGCACTATTTGGAATTCAGTCAGAAGAGGATAGATTTATATGAAATATCTGTTTATGATATTGGATTATTTTAGTTAATTGTAATTATTATAGTTTTACAGCAGGTAGTGAATGTTTTTTTATGTCTGACAATCCCAGATGATGACAGCAGTCAGCTGTGGAGCCAAACATTTCCAGGGGATGCCAGGAATAATATTTTCTGTTTACACCGTTTCTGTTTGTCCTCTCTAGACTGAGCTGAGCGAACAAAGCCAGTCAGAGTATTTTTCCAGAGTGGGAGAAACCCTAGAGCCTTCAAACATCCCCACGAAAACAAAGAAGACTGTGCTTCAAAAGATGTGAGTATGATCTAATGCAAAACTTTCCAACCCCGGCAGTCAGAGAGGACACTTTAATATCCTCTTGTCCTTTCATTTCTCAGAGCCATACAAGCTGGTGTCCAGCGAGAGCTCCATGCTTCCAGTTTGGAGGGGGAACAGCAGGTTGACCAGGGAGACTGTCCCCAAAACCAAAGAGGGGAGATTAAAGCTGGAGACTCAGAATCAAGCCCAAAAGAGACCAGCTGTGGTCAGAAGGCCCTCCCAGAGGCAGACCACATGGTGCCTTGCCCCAGTGCCTTAAATGAAGCTGAGGCTCAGATTGGGACAACTCAAGTTCGGGGCCTGACCCGGGATCAGCAGACCGGGAACAGTCCTCCAGACGGCTTAAACCCAACCGGAGCCTCTGAAATCAGTCACGAGACGAGAAAGAGCAAGAGGAGCAAGCCAAGCGACTCAGGGGAAGACCCTCACCCACAGAGGGCCAAGAGGACGTGCCTTGAAAGACCTCCAGCCACAACTCCTCACAACGAGTGCTTCACACAAACATCCAGGCATGAACTTCCTCCTCTGCTGCCGCCCCTTCCTCCTGCCGAAGCCAACGCAGAGTCCAAGGCTTTCCCAGTCTCCGGGCGCACCAAAACCACAGTGGAAGTGGAGCTGCTTACTCCAGGGAAACGGGCCCAGAGGCCCCCCCTCACAAGCAATAACACGGCACAGACAAACCAAAACAGGCTGGCCACAAGTCTGAGGGGCCTATCTGTCAAGCCTGCATCCTCGGGCTCCTCTATTAGTTCCAGATCCACACTCGCAGAGGAGGGGAATGAAAATGTGCCCAGAACCTCGAGATTACGGCGACTGAAGAGGTCCTGAGGGGGAGAGACGAATACAGTAAAGATGCCTGACGCCACGGAGATAGATATGATATTGTGTCACGCTACATGTTTACCTCACATGATGTGCATTTGTACACGTGTCACATTTTCACCACAATACATATTGGTTTCACATGTGCGCACACACACACTCACAGATCAAATGCTGAAGACATTTGTTACATGAGCATTTGAGTTAAACTTTGTCAAATACTTGAAACAGACCTTTTTCTCTCCACCCATAAGTAGTGGTGGTCAAGTAAGGCTCGCAAATGAAAGTATAAAAAAACCTTTAATTGGAGTTTAGATTTGGTTTTGTGTTAAAGATTGGGGATTTCAGACAGGCAGGAGCCATGCAGTACGTCATGGCTCTCCGTCTCGAACGCTGGCTCCTACGTGTCTGAAAACTGTCCACTTTCCCCGCTGAAGCTCTGCTGTGATGGATGGCTGTTTCCAGATTTATTTCATCACCTCATTCTCAAAAATCACTTATGTAGTTAGATTGCATTCATACACAATTTACACAGTTATTAGTTGCTAAGCACCTGAAATGTATCTCTAAATGTGAGGGTATTATGTAGCTTTTATATTGAACCAAATAAGTGTGGGTATATTAGTGGTTTTTATTTGGGAGTAGCAGGTCATCTCTGGTAATGCAGGTTACATTTTCAGCTGTTGTCAACACCCTGTAATCCTGATTTATTTGGAGTTTCCTGGAAAGACATTTTGCATTAAATAAATATGCAAACAAGTCACTTTACTGGAAGCAGCGAGAAACAACAAGATTTCTGCACGTTCTTTCCCTCCCACCCTGTGCAGGGCTGATCTGCAGGGATGTTCCTAATAAACCAGGGGGTGTAACCTGAGATGAGTTCTTTCTCAAGAGCCAAATCTGTTCTTATCAAGACAGACAACATGGTGGATTAGTGAAAGTGACCCGTCTGTTTTAACTCCTTACATGGTTTAACGTTGTTCTCTAAAGGTGTTGATAATCTCTCGCTTTAGATTTAATCCTTTTAAAAGAGATTCTGCAGAAACATTGAATCAGTTTGACTTTACTTCACAGGCCTGCTAGTTTAAAAAGGTTTTAGTTAAGCCCGCTGCTCTAACCACACCAACAAGGGCCACATTGTGTGAGGATCATGAGGAGCTGGGGTATTTTTGTCTCCAGGATCGACCTAATGCGAGGATGACTTGCTCCAACATAATTAGCTGTAAACACATTTGGACAGAGTCTCTGATGCGTCTCCGGCAGCGGTTCCCACGGCAGCGGCATGAGAAAGCTCTCGTATGCTCCGACATGTTTGTCTTGATGCGTCACAGACAGACTCTTCACTCGCGCTCCAGAACAAAGACAACTTTAATTCTCTTTTCATACAAAATATTTAATAAATATGACTTTCAAAAATATATTGCCAGATCAACACATAATTCTCAAGTTCATAACACAAAGTCAAAAATAGAACAAAATGTTGCCATGATCTCAAAGGGTTAACAAATGAGATAAAACATGTTTGTCTTTAAGAGCCTCATTTAAAAAAAAGAAAAGAAACTAATTTGCACAGAAACAAAGCAGAGGCAGTGTATTCTACAGTGTTCCCATTGCCCCCCCGCCCCCCTCCCCTCCAAGTACTCGGTCTAGCTTTTGATATTACGCTGACTAAAGCAGATGGGAATTGTGGCGTGTCATAATGACGTGACTTGCCTATGAAATGTTTCGATGGTTTAAACTGAAGCTGCAGAAGGACTTTTGTTCCCTTAAGTGTTTATCCATTAGTGGCAAGCAATATGTCTGCCACCATGTCCATCCCTCGCAGCAGCTGATCTGTTGTTGTCCTAACCTCATTGCCCTCAATCAAGGTCCTGGCAACAAGTAATAATGAAATGTCAAATGTGTGGAAAAACGACAATAAAAGTGTTTCAGGCCAAACATGCCCATCCTTTGTCTTCTTTGAAATGTGGCTTTTTTTTATAAAATGCTTTGAAAAATTAAGTCATTGAAAGAAATGGTAGACTTCCACAGCTATCAAAACCTTCAAACTAGACAGAACATATAAATAAAAAGGAATGATATCTTAAGGCTCTTGATTATTAAGTTAATAAATCAAATATACACAATGATTAATAAAAAAAAATGTACATATCTACATGTTCTAAATTGACAAATTCTTCATATTGGCAGCAACTGCTGACATTGAAACCTTCCCCTCCCTCCCCGAAAAATAAAAATAAATAATAAAGTTGATATTTTTTCTCATTTGACAGTTGCTGAAGTCTAAAAGCTGAAAAGGCACTTTCTCCAAACAGAACTAAAAATAATTCAAAAACATACTAAAAATAATTATCTCTAGCATTTAAACATGTCGGGTCGTTTTAGTCATTGTACAACAATTACACCAGGAGCCCCTAACATGTGTCCACTAAATTAAAATAACAAAAAGGGAACTGAAATGCAGAGGAGGACACTTGCAGTAGTTCTACAGTGAAATGTATACCAGTGCCTTGTGTTACCAGCCAACCAAAGCAACTGTCACTGCCAGTGTAAGCCAGCTTGTCAAAACTTAAATTAACACGGGGAATATCTGAAAATACTGTGGGGTCACGACTGACACGACAGTTTGCTAACTACACATGCCAAGGCTCCCCCGTCTCACCCACCACCGGGGTGTGAAGGCATAAGGCTTGGTTGCACAGCAACACAGCTGTCTGCTATACAATGTAGTCCATCCTGTTTATGCTGTTTGCTGTCTCCAAGTCTCTGTTGTCCTGTTTATTAGTCCAATTAGGGTTTTTGGATGTGGAGTTGGAAACCGGCGTCTTCTCGTCCCGCTCCACCAGTGTGTACGCTGGCTGTTTGGCGAAGCGGCCCTTCTGTAAGTGCCTCTCCTTGTCGTCCTCATTCCCCTCGGGATGATTTGTCCTTATTTTGGCAATGATGGAGTTCTTGTTTTCGTAGTCTTTGATGGCCACCGTGAGGCCCGAGTGCTTCTCTATAGGGTTCTTGATCTGGTTGAGCTGCTCCCTCACGTTGTTGGTCGTGTTGTCCTCGGCACCGGTGGCCGGCGGCCCGTTGTGGTTGCTCGGTTTCCGCCGGCGCCGCATGCACCACAGCAACACAGAGACCAGGACGAGAACCCAGATGACAATGAAGACGGAGCTGAGGAGGGGCACTAGGTAGTCTGTGGGAAGACAAGAAGACAGGTCAAAGAGATGCCCATAATATAAAGAGTGAAAGGAGTCCCAGTTAAACAATACACAAAAGGTTCTATTGTATTACAATGTCAAGCTTGCTAAATAGTTAGCATGCTTTTGCCAGTGCAACCTGACCTCTGAGCCCTGGACAAGGAAGGAGGCTGCTTCTATTTGGCTGTGGCGGCAGTCTGCTGTCACTGCGTTGATGAATGGTGGACACATGCGGGGGTCTTACTACGAGTCCAGCCAGTCGCAGTGAGCCAATCTAAAACCACGTAGCCAGGCAGCTCTGCTCTTTCCATTCTGACCAAAATATTTTTACGCTCCCGTACAACTGCCATGAGACGGCAGGACCTGGCCGACCAATTTATGTGGGAGGATTAGGAATTACTTTTCACACGTGCATGACTTTTCTTTGGTACTAGGCATCACTGTCATTTTAAGGGCCTTGGCTCTATCTCATCTGATCTTATCATTAAAAAACAGAATGCTCCCACACACTGAGTGAAAGTCTGGGAAACTCACAGGAAACAGCCAGAGTTTGGAGGCGGTTCTTACCCGTTTTGCTGGGGCTTGGCACGCGCACTTCTATGATGGCGGCGATGATGGTGTTGTTGCTGTTGTTGTTGTTGTTCCCGTTGCCCTTGCTAACCAGGTCGATTATCCTGTCTGTGAGCTCTTTAATAGGACTACGGTCCAACCGATGGTCCTCCATAGCCTAGAAGGGTGAAAAAGAAAGTAAGATTTCAAATCTGTGGCTTTAGGTTTATGTTCTATTTTTCATTAATTGTGTTCACCTGACACAAAACAACCCAACCTAAATCCACAAACTATCCCATTAATGCTGCTAAGAATGCACGCTGCAGGCTATAAATCAAAGGGGATTTTTCTGAGCATACATTAATAGAGGCAGGCAGGCATATGGCAGACAGGGAGTGGGAGGAGGTACTTACGATGCAGACGTGGATTTCGTTGCTGGCTGAGAATGAGGGGTCACAGGTTATGGACACAGAATGCTCCAAGGAGAAATTCTTCACCACGTACAGGCGCCTCAGCTGCTTACACACATCCTCCACGGTCAGGCTCTGGACATGGAGAAGAAGTAAAGCAAATGTTACAACACAAATGGAAACAAATACAAGAAGAGAAGAAAGAGCTCGGCCTGCACTTTTGGCAGTGGGGTCAACATGGTGGGGATCCACCTCATTTAGATTAAAGACCACACGCTCATATGCTTGTCACTGTCTGCTGTCATGCTTGTTAGGCAGCTGGCGAGTGATGATGCTGTGTGGTGACAGAGTCGCCAGTGGTCCTGTTTAGCTCAAATCCATCTGATCCTGAAATTAATCTCGCAGTGCGGTCAGGGTGAAAAGTGAATGCCTGATTCTCAGGAACTTGGATGCAGTCAACAAAAAGAAAGGGGACAAAAAAGAAGGAAATATCCCGACATTTTTTCTTCCTGGAGCAAATTTAAATACATGGCCCGATTGTTCAGGAGTCTTAGACGAGAAATCCTTTTGCCCAGGAGGGATGGTTGAGCACTTTTGAAAACCTGATCTTTCACAGTTTGCTGCTCCCATTCATGTTATAGAGGTGGTGGTGGGGGAGGGGGCATGAAAAATGACCCCAAAACCCCTACAATTCAATCTCTCCCTCCCTGGTGCCTAGGTAACTCACTTGAGGCATGGTCTCCTTGTTGAAGGTGAAGGTGATGTTGGCGCAGCTGTTGTCCTGGTAACTGGAGCTGGGGTGGCATTCGGTGGGACGCGGGGGAGGGTTGGAGCGCCAGCACTCCCCCAGGCCGACGCAGGGCTTCACAAAGCAATGGTCCTCCCTGATGGGGACGCAGCTCCGACCAGAGGGACACCCGCCGCGACCTTTGGCCCCTATGTGGCAGGACATAGGGCCACATGACATCTGGAGAGAAACACAGGACAGGGAAACTATGTTAAGACTTTGTCCTTATAATTCAACAAATATAAGGCTATAGGGCTGATGATACTTTTTCTTTAATCCCAGCTAGTGATGTGGCTCTAGGGATCGCAAGGTCTGTAGCAGGAGCGTTGGGATATTAATAGTGTTGACGATAATTAAAAAAAATCCAGCACCTCTTTAATAATCTCAGTTTCTTTCTGTTTTTACTTTGTCTCCCTCCCCAAACAGTGTAATTCATTAGCCAAGATAAAAGACAAAATGCATAATTAGTTAAAGATGGAAAATGAGAAATAGCATAATTTCCATTTTCCAATAATATCGTTGTATAATCTGTTTACCACTGAATTAATACAAAACATATCTAATATCTAAATAAATATTGAACACCAGAGATTAAATCCCAGATAGGAGTTTACGGTTGTTCCCAGTCACAGAGCAAATGGCTCTGTAAAGATTAATTTCTCTCCCATTCATGTCAAGCAAGGGATACGCTTCTGTAATCCGTTAAAGTGTGGTAAAACCCACACGTCACTGTGTTCCCATATCAGACTATATTTACCATGGAAGTTTGTATCTCACATCCCCAGATCGTTTTCAACCCATGATGCATTTCTCTCCTGAAGGGAGCAGTGTCAGTGAGGTGCCATTGTTAATCTGGCAGTTAAATGAGCGTGATAATGATAGCACTACTTCGGGCCTCTAATGTACATCACCCAATCTTCACCCGGTGAGACTTTGGGAGATTCAGAGCTGGCACCTGACACCAGTATTTCCGACACTGCCATTGTGTTTCTTTCAAAACACCTGGCATCATCTCTCTACAGAATGTGATATTCCCACGCCAGCTCCACCCTGTGACACAGTGTTGTTGTAGGCCCTACCTGAGATCTCTGAAGACAGAAGAGCCTGAAATACATCCACCCACGCAACCATTTATCCCAAATACTTCACTTTTACATTATTTCACATAGGGAGGGACCTACCTTTGTGCACACAACTTTCCCGTTCGAACAGTGGCAGGTGTTGCAGTCTTCCTCCCATCTGAGACCATCGAGGAAGTCACGTCCATTAACAGAGCAATGTTTTTTCGTCTCTGTTTAAAAAAAAAAATAATCACAGTATTAGATCTGGGAAGGTGTTTGTGATGTGTGTAATTTGTCCTTTATTGTGTCGTGAAGACTTGTACCTTCATGACAGTGGGGTCCCGTCCTGTCCGGGGGACACAGGCAACGATAGCCGTTGATCTCATCCACACAGTTGGAGCCAAAGGCACAGGGAGAGGACTGGCACTCATTAATATCTGTCACAGGAGGGGAAGAGCGAGAGGTAAGAAGTGGCTCTGTTTGGGAATAAAGAGAACAGCCAGACAGCGCACAAATATTAGGTTAAGCAGTCGGCATACAAATCTAATTCCTGGAGGTCATGTGTCATTTGAACAGTGCGTACACGGCAGTTAGTAAAAAAACAAGCAAACATACTTTAAATCAGTCTTGGACGTTTTTTTTGTTGCCCCATGCAGCTTTATTAAAAAGGCAGCATCATTAGCAGGTATGCAGGAGCTGAGGGCTGGACTTAGCAGAACAAAGGGTTTGCAATGGGAAAGAATGTGGCCATCTGAAAGCCTTTAAGAGGGAAAACAATCTGTGTAATCAGTGTCAGAGAGCATGGCTGATTAGCTGTTGGCCCGCTAAGCCGGTTTCCCCCGGGGACAGCAGCAGAGCCCGGTGGAGGGACACCAAAATGGCTCTGTCTGGCCTGCAGCCCAACGCACAGATAATTGGCCGGCTAGACCTTCCATTTGGAGCGGCTGTGATGGTCCCGGGCCTGCTCTAACTTATCGGGGATCAGGGATGGGTAGGGAAGCCGGGCTAATACTTACTGATCCGGCAGTCTGGACCAGCGAAGCCTGCAGCACACTCGCAGCGGTACCAGTTATCCCCGTCCACACAGGTCCCGCTGTTGTAGCTGCAGAGAGAAAAAAGGAGGCAATGGGGCGTCAGTTTTTAATCTGGATTTGTTTTACAGACTAACATCAATCGACACTCATTTTGCATAAACACATTTCTGGGCTGGAATTTTCTCATCACTCGACTATAATGATCTCTCAAAAGGTAATTGATGCAACCAGACTTTGTCTTTGACATGTGCATGTGTTTGGGAGTGAGCTCCTGTGGTATGTGGTTATAAAAAGAGTCCTGACAGGGAGTTCCAGAAACAGAGATAGCTGATTGCTTCCCAGGAATGACAGGGAAGGGTGTATGCCAGTTTCTCAGCGAGAGAGAGAGAAAGCCTGCAGGTGAGAATCTACGACGCAGGAGGAGCTCCCGGTTTACATCTGTCTAAATCTATAGGAAATGTTTGGCTTCCACTTACCATGGGTGGGGACTGCAGTCGTTGGTATCTGAGAGAGAAAGAGAGAGAGAGAGAGAGAAAATAGGGAGGGAGAGAGAGACAGAAAGCAGTGAGTGTGTTGGTTTTTTCTCACGTGTGTGATTGTTCGGCGCACATGACAGCTAAGAGCACGTCTGAGCCTGCGTGTTGGGCTGGACTCCGCAGCGCCTGATTACTCTGCCTTATTACCATCGGAGCAAACAATCCACTCTCACACTCAAAAATACATTCTAGCCCCCCCCCTTTACACCACACACATTCACACCGATATTCCCTGGCCGGCTAGTTCTCCCTCCCTTACAAAAGTCGGGGGAATTTATGTTTTAGAGAACATGCGTACAAGGGCAGGGATCCCAGGGAAATGAAGGCTGTAGAACAAGCCGACATGTCACTGTTTGGACAGGAATGCAACAACGAGAGTAGGAGAGACGGGTGTGTGTTAGACGAGGAGGGGGAGGAGAGGGAGGAGAGGGGGGAGAAACATCTGTCTCCACTTTCCAAACCCCTTTCTCCCTCCTCTTTCTCCTCTCTTGGCCGGCAGCAGCCAGAGAGAGGAGAGAGATAAAAAAGAAACAAAAAAGGTACAGATCAAGAGGAGATGGAAGTCGGGTTTAACCAGATGCAGGTTTCCCTTGACTAGGTAGCAGGAGGTTTATCATCATTTAATATCAATAACTGTCCACCTTTGTCCCATCCACACTTTAAAGAGTACTCACTCTGGGTGCACGTGGGACCCTCCCAGCCTTCCTTGCAGACGCAGGCGAACGACTCCCCAGTCACCACGCAGGTTCCTCCATTCTCACACGGGTTGGGAAGGCAACTTGAGTTTTTGGCTGAGAGAGAGAGAGAGAGAGAGAGAGAGAAAGTTGTTTTGTCAGTTTTCCTCTTACTTTTAAAAAGATGTTATCAGTGATCATGAACCTTAAGAAAACACAAATGTCTGATGTTGGTTTGGCTTTTTCTACTGTCGGGTTTCCATTTTCTCTGAGGGAATCCGCATTCCAGGACTTTGAAGTGTATTGTCTGTGCAATCAGGGAATTTTAAGCGGATGTCTGTCAGCACTCACGGGAGAGGGGAGAAATGTGCACGCAAAAGATGGGAGGGAGTGTTGACAGAGTGAAGGGATAAAAACTGTTTGTGGACCTTGGGGATATGAGAGATCTGATTAATATTGGAGACAAGACGGAGCTCTCCCACAAAGCAGTCTTACATTTGTGTTTGTGTGTGTGTGTGTGTGTGTGTGTGTGTGTGTGTGTGTGTGTGTGTGTGTGTGTTTCTTAATATGAAAATGTAAACCAAGTGGTGACTCACCTATGTTACATGTGGTACCCTCCCACCCTGGGGAACACTTGCACTGGAACGTGTTGACCTCGTCATGGCAGGTGCCACCGTTGTTACATGTGGCTTCATCGCACTGGCTTTCACCTGAGGGGATCATTTACAACCATCACTTTAGCTGTGCACTCACATACGTTCAGAATAAACACACACGGTATAGAAGATTGAGTTATTACATACAGCCATAAGCACATACCATGAGCCTGCACAGGCAGACTACACAGGTGTGGAGGAAAGAACAACAAAAAAAAGAACAAAAAGAGAGCTCTTACGGGAGTGGCAGGTCTTTCCCTTCCAGCCATTCTTGCATTCGCAAAAGAAATCAGTCACCAGGTCTCGACATGTCCCTCCATTATGACAGGGGTTGGTGCTGCAGTCATCGATGTCTGGTGGAGACATTGGACGGGAGTGTGATTAATGGGCGGCATTTCAAACACAATTTTTATGTTGAAGCATGGATTGCACGGTCCCATGAAGGAGGTGTGTTTGTGTGGAGGTCACGGCACGAGCAGTACTACTCACTGATCTCGCAGTGGTCGCCCTCCCAACCGTCGCCGCAGATGCACTGGTACACGCTGACTTTGTCGATGCAGGTGCCTCCGTTGCGACATGGATTACTCTCGCAGTCGTTGATGTCTGAAATAAACAAGACAAATGTGAGATTGTGAGTGTGAGGTCAATCTGATACAGCACAATCTGTGGTGCCTTGTGTTCTGCACTGTGAGTGTGTGGGGTCTGGTCTTACTCTCGTGGCAGTAGGTGCCTCTGAAGCCCTCTTGGCACTCGCAGCTGAACTGGCCCGCGGCCTGGCTCCGGCAGCGCCCGTGAGGTCCACACACATTGGATGAAATGTAGCGCTCCCCTCCCGGCGTGCTGTTAGACGCCACGGACACGGTGCAGCTGTCAATCACTGCGAAGAGAAGAGACAGTAAAACAGCTGACATTACATGTTTGAACAGAAACTTGTTCCAAATCATAAAATAGGGTTTATGTCTTCCAAGTGATAAGAATGTATTTTATTGCTGATATTCACATGAGAGCATCCATCTGATCTGAGCCCATCATAAAAAAAGGAGATGAGAGCCAAAAAGTGAGAAAGAAAGCAGGAGTGAGCATGAGAAAGGACGAGATTAGGCAATATCTACAAGTACAGGCCTTAAAATCCCCTGAGAAAAACTGTATCAGTGAGAATGTGAAAAAAATTAATGACGGGAGAAACAGCCATAAGCTGTTATGCTTTCATAAGCAATTCAGAGTGATCTGTTTCACTCTGCGCTGAAATCCCTTCCTTTCTCCCTGTCTGATCAGGTTAGAGGAGCGGGGTGGATTTTCTCCCCTGTAATCACTTCATTCTTGCCAAGAGCAAAGAGAATCTCACCGTCTGGTATCTGACTCCGTGGTTGGTCCACTCAATTACACACATGGACACACAAAAAAGTTGTGCACACTCAATGAGAGAAAAAAAAAAAGGAGAAGTAGCCCACCAAGTCATTACCAAGAACACACACAGTGCTATCAGCCTTTTGCCAGATTTTCAAGGAACTCAGAGGAGGGGAGAATTATTGGAAAAGCTTTGCTGAGAAGATGGAGGGGGGCCACACACCAAAAAAAAAAAACTTCTCACCTAGGCCAAAAAACTTGCAATGCTTAAGACTGATGTATAGGTTTTGCGCTAATGGGAATTTTTTTGACAAAGGCTGAAGACCTGGCCTTAATCAGCATTTTACTACAGCAGTTTATGCAGATCAACTTACAGAAATGTTCTGGAAGAAGACAAAGCGTGAAAAGGTTGTGGTTACTGCAGGCAGGAGACGTACCTTTACACGTGTTGGTGCGACAGTGGTCTTTGAGGTGGGAACAGTTCTTGCCCTCGTAGTCCTCGGGGCAGGCGCAGTAGTAGTCTGTGGCCAGGTTGAAGCAGGGCGCTCCGTTCTGACACGGGTTGGGCGAGCAGTAATCGATATCCAGCTATGGCAAAAAGGTATGGAATAGAGAGTGGTGAATCTGATAGCTCACATGGTTTCTGCTACACTGAACAGAGCAAAACCCACAGCATCCTCCCTGCAGGCTGTGCCAGGAAACAACACACGCACAGTGCTTGGAGGAAGGGGAAAAACAAGGCAGAGACATAGGAGCCGTCCTCTGAGTCTGGGCTTCAGCACTGAGGAATGTATCCCGCTGTAGCCAGGAGCAGCTTCAACAAAGCACTCCCTTTTAAAAAAGGAGGATTGTGGAACAACAGCCATTTAAGAGGGTGGGGCAGGAAAACTTTACAACGAACCCAAAGATACAGCAATGCTTGCAGACAGGGAGCCGAGAAGGCTTAAGATGCTAAACGATAGCAGGTATGATAGTGGTGGGAGTTGTGTATTACCTGGCAGAGGTTTCCTGAGAAGCCTGCCAGACACAGGCACTGGAAGCCGTTGACTTCGTCCTGACAGCGGCCGCCGTTCAGACACGGCGCGCTCGCACACTCGTCGATGTCCCTCTCACAATGATCGCCGGCGAAGCCAGGGGGGCACGCGCAACGATAGCCGTTAACCAAGTCCTGAGAGAGCAAGAGAGACACAAGGGTTAACCTAATGCAGGCACACACTTGATGAAGTGCTTTGACAGGGTGGGGAGTAAACAATAACTGTTAAACCAGGGAACAAAATTAATAGCTATAGCTGAGATGGGGGGCCGCGCCAACTTTTGAGGGGACATTATCACAGCTCAGCAATTATTTCAACACATTTTCCTGGCACGGGCTCAACACAATAATGTTTATGGTAATTCTAGCCAGTGTGGTCAAGGACCTTGTGTGTCCCTCCCTTAGAAACCCCTCTGAACCCACTCCCCTCAGATTTGATTTCATAGAGGAATTCCACAACAATTCCACTGTCGGTTTTGGAGAGTACCGTTTACAGCAGCTATTTATGCAACCGCTGTAAATGTCCCCGGTTTTTGACAAAGAAACGAAATAAAGCAAACAAACAAGCTGGCAAACGAAGTAGCGATGCCAGATAAAGCTAATAATGCTTTTTGACCCGACACGTACCTTGCAAGTTCCCCCATTCTGGCACTGGTCCTTGCAGTCGTTAATGTCTGCACGGGAAAACAAATATGAGGATTAATACTGAACAGCTTGAGAAAATTGTCTGTCTTTGAAAACAAGTCTCCCATGCTTTGAAAACATTGTCAGTGCGAGAGAGAGTTGAATAGTGGTGTGCAGAATCCATGCAACACAGAGTATTGAGCAATCCTGCCTGCTGCCAAGTGAAACTGGTCCTGGGATTGTCCCCACAGCATGCACACACAGGGCTTATAACATTATAGCAGACTAATTTACACTGCAGGAAAAGGCCACACTCCACAGACTAAATCATTAAATAAATAAAAAAGGACAGATGCATCCGACAGCCTTCAACTCACTGGTGTCGCAGTTCTGCCCCGTCCAACCAGGGACGCACTCGCAGAAGTATCCACCAATCAGGTTGCGGCACGAGTTGGCATTGACACAGGGCTTGCTTTCGCATTCGTTGGCATCTACAGAGGGAGAGAAGGGGTTAGTGGAATTTGCATGTGCAGTTGACAGGTGTGGCGTGGTGGAAGGAGGGAAAGAGGCTCACCTATCAGACACGTCTTCCCCGACCACTGTGAAGGACAGTGACACTTGAAACCGTTCACTTGATCCTGGCACGTTCCCGCGTGATTGCAGGGGTTTGGAGAGCAGTCGTCAACATCTAAAAAGAGGAAGTCACTTGTGGTTATTCAACGTGATTTTATGAGGGTACTGGCATTTAATGGTTGCAGGTTTGAGTGGAATCTTACTGGTGGTGCAGGAGGGGCCGCTCCAGCCTGGTGCACACTGACATTCGTAGCCTTGACTGGTTTCTGAACAGCTCCCGCCGTTAGAGCATGGATTGGATAGACAGGCATGTTCCGCTAGAAAGAGAAACATTTTGAAATCACTCCTGTCAATATAAAAATAGAAAATCCACTATTTGATATATGTGTGATTTTATCCTTTTTGGCCGATAAGCTGACATTTAAATTGATGTTCTTCTGATGTTGTAGCTGCCATGACAGTAATTCACTCTGACATCATATGGTGTACTATATTCAAAAGAAAAAGAAATCAGAGACAAAAATCCATTCAGCTTCTGACTCTCATTCCTGGAAAATTGCACGCCTCTGCCCGCTGTCAGCAGAACACACTCAGGGGTCGACTTCCCTCACCCATCACCTAACTCCTTGCCTTCCCCCCTGGCCCAAAAGCGCGCTCAAAATCCCCCCCATCTCACCCTCATTACCCGTCGGGCAGAACACACCACCAGGAAATCATCTTTCATGCTAAGTTGACCCGACCAACACACCGTGACTTCCCTCTGACTCCCCGACATTCTTCTTCTGAGAAGGGGCACAAGATGAGAGAGTGGCGGGAGGGGGCGCGGGAGAGAGGGGGGGAGGAGGATCCGCCCCTGGAGTTTCTCCTTTATGGACGAGTTAAGGATGAGTGGCTCCCAAATGAATAAAAAATGAATGATTCACTCTGAGAATAACTAGGCAGTTGGAGGTGATCAGTGGTATGCCGTGGGGAGGGGTGAGGATGCGGCCCTGCACCCGGGGGCCTCTATGTTACAATAGGCTGACGTATCCCCTGCTCTGAGGACCTCCTGTTACGAAGGGCACGGTTTCCTGACATCTCCGCAGTTAAGCTGTCAGCACCCCGCGAGGCTCAGATTTAATGAGGAAAAACCATCATCTCCATGGTAAGTGTTTGCAGCAGCTGAACCTTAGCACCACACCCATCTGTCTGGAGGGCCTGAGGAGCGGAGGGATGTCCGGCCCCTGAAGATCAAACCGGTGGATTACCTGACTTGGGGGCCACTCATGCTGGAGTGGAAACAAGATTATTGCCGAGTTACCACCTCCTCTGATTACAAACTCAAGGCACCTCTGACCTTTTGTCTGCAAGCTAAGAAAGCCCAGAACCTACCCACTTACTCTAACTGCAAGCATAAGGATGAGACCCCATGAGATTCAATCATCTATTTAAACTTGGGTTGCACAAGTATATCGTTTAATAAGCAACACCGAAATAAGGGGGTTTAGGTGAATCTTGGAGTCTGTATTTTGGCAAAAAACTGATAAACAAAGAAAAATCTAAGCAGCGGAGGACAGGACATTCTGACTTCTAGCCTTTGAGTTCCTTGGTTCCTAAATGTCCCACAATGCAACTTTGGAGCATCTTTTTATCAGATTCTCCATGATGACATTGTTGTCCTAATTCTCCTAACAGAGCTCTCTCTCTCTCTCTCTCTCTCTCTCTCTCATTACGAGAGACAAGTAAACGGGGTGAGTTTTCTAGTCTCTTAAAAAGCTAATTCCAAAGCTTGCTAGCAATAAAAAGACTCAAATTGACACTCACCTCTCTCACAGTTTGCCCCAGAGTAGCCTTCAGCACAGGTACACTGGTACTTGTCAGGCCCTGTGTTGATACACGTCCCTCCATTCATGCATGGCTGGTGAGTGCCACAATAGTTCAGATCTGAAAAGGGAGAGGTTACCACACCTTTAGTTTGTTTTTACAGAACACAGGCTGCTCTTACGGTGACCTGCAACTGAAATTATAGATGGGAATTAACCTTTATCGCAAAGGTGGCCGCCCCAGTTGGTGTCGCACAGGCACTGCCACGGCTCTACACAGGTGCCGTGTACACAGCCGGGGTGGGGGATGCACTTGTCACAGTACTGGCCCTGCCAGCCATAAAGACACCTGCAATACAGAGTCATTTCATTAGCCTCAGAAGTGTGATATTAAGTAAAAAAAAAAAACATAAGCACATACAGAAGAAAAAACATGCAGAACATTCAGGAAAATTCACAACAATCACAGTGAGGTCAAATAATCTCTTATGGTGTTTGGAAATATGAATAGCTTATTGTTCTGTTTATTTAAAATGACTCAAAGCAATACAGTAATAATCTGAATTTAATGAACACCACAATAGTGGATGCAACATGGCACTGCACAAATGAAACAAACAAAAGGCCACTATGCTTGCCCTCACAACAACTGTGCTGTGTCTTAAAAGACCACAAATAAATCCCAAGTAGCAGGGTATTTATGCAACAGCTTTTAAACAATACTTGGGGACAAGAAAACAGAAGAGCATTTATAATTTTACCAAACAGAAAGAAAGAAAACAAAAAACATTAAATTACAGTTCCAATGGGACCTGTAGCACAGCTAACATTAGCATGCGGCCAGACGCTCCCTTTAAAAACACCCTGCCTGTGGCTTGGCATTAGAGACAGAGAGGAGTGTTCGGCTGCTGCTGCTCATCCTGGTTCCCATGAGTCAGGAGTCAGGCTCGTGCCTCAAGGACGAGGAGGGGAGCTCAGCCTTCTGACCACTGAAATGTCCAGGTCCATAATTACACTGATAACGCTGCCCTTTTCTTCCTGGGCTCCATAATTAAGAAGGCAATCCAGCCTGACTGATAAGTGTCTTTTTTTAAAAGGTGGCGAGGTGGCGATACAGTTGCTGCTGTGGAGCCTGGCGACAGGAAACCTTGTCCCTCTGGGGGGAGGGGCGCGCTGATTAGCCAGAGAAACGGACGGACTGTAAAAATAAACGCGGTGGTTAAGTAAACCTCAGCCTGTGATTAAAGAGGCTATTCTTAAAAGTGTGCTAATCTTCTCCATGAGAAGCAGAGCAGGATTCCCCAGCAGGATCCCAAATCATTTACAGTTATTACGCAGAGAAAATACTGGGGAGTGATATTACATTGTCTCGCTCTGACGCATATAACTGTTTTAACTCCTGACATGAAAACAGAGTGTTGTTGCTGTGCAGTTAATGATTTTTAAGCCATGAATCTTAGTCCACAGGTGCACTGTTATTACTGAGATAGAAATATTAAAATCTGAGGTATCAATAAATACACCACCAGACTAAATTAAGTTCCCATGGAGCGTAATTAGCTGTGGCACCACTGACATCAACTTAGCGACAAGGTGACTGCCCTCGCCTGCAGCTCATGTTGTTGTGTTCAGCTTTTGTTTAACGCTGTGCAGCAGCGTAACGATGGGAAACTGCTCACTGACTACAACAGTAGAAGAGCTTGCTTGGAGACTTTTTTGGCACGCGGAATATAAACAGAGTTAAACCCAGAGCTTTAAATATAGCCACACCTGTGCAGAGACTAAAGCAATTCAACTCTCTTGTTCTGCCGGTGGCCACACAAGCATTTACAAGAAACCTGATTATGTCAAAAGCTTGGGAAAAACAACATCACTGCTCGCACAATGCGATCAAACCTGATTGTCCTTGTGCTTGATTAATGGCCAAATCAGACAACTAAGAAATCAGTGCCTGAACTGTGGGAAGAGTTAGGGCAGAGCAGGGCCTCCGCCAGGATGAGATACAACTGCACACAATGCTCCAGCTCTGATATCCATCTGCGCCGGGTTTTTCCTCTGGCTGTGTGCATAAACAGCATTAGGAAAGCCATTAGCTACACAAACAATACACTTTAACGCTCATCCGAACGTTACATGCGATTTGCCTGATAACACTCGCCTCATTAGAGGGAAACACATTACATTTCCAACATGGAGACTTGGCAGTTGAGCCTCTCCCTTTTCTCTGACTGGCAGCTCCGGTCCAAAGCTCCACGAGAGATTTACAAGCAGCTCAGCCAGCATCTCTGTTAAAGCCCTGGTACTGATAGTCTCTTGGCTAGAAAACAGAGCACGTACAGGGAAAGATCCATGCCATGACTGAACTGGTGCTTGGACACAATCCCTACACATCGGATTGATCCACACCACAGGCCTCTGGCAGCGGCCTCCGTAAGAAGTCAAATCAACCGTGTTTGACATTTTATACAGTACATAAGCAATAAATCCTTGATAACAGTCTAATAAAATCATACAAAACGGCCTTGGTCACTTACTTGCATCCACCTGGCTCCTTACATGATCCATGTTCAGTGCTGCAGCCTTGTCGACATATAGCTAGAGGAGGAAGAAGAAGGAAAGAAAAGTACTGCCTGGTAACTAGGTTCAAATTTAGCTCCATTTTAAAGCACATGTAAATTATAGCAGTAAATGATTTAATTACTACCCTCTATCACTTTTCAACATGAGAGAACACATATTACTGTCGACAAACAACGAGGCATGCTCTGCCATGTAACACAGTCAAATATTTATTGAGGAATAGACTGCAGTCCAGGCTGATTTCCTAGGGATAGAAGTTTATTCCTGGTCATACGGGCAATGAAAAGCTTTATTTGATTGGAAGAGAAATTATGTGAGGGTTCAGAAACAAAGGCTTCCATTCAATGCAAACCACACAGCAGACAGTGTATCGGCATGATTCACAGATTACAGTCTGGCTGATAGTTTAAGAAGACCCATTCAGAGTCATAAATACCAATCTGACTGTCTCAAGCTGCTGGTCTGTTCAGCATTTCCATTTTGAAGTGATGTCACCCACCCATCTCATCATGCTGACATTTCATCACTTCTTACCTGTGTTGCAGTCAAGTCCGGACCAGCCTTCCAGACATGTCTTGTTTCCATTGTAGTCGCATGTGTAATGCCCGAAGAACTCATCCCTCGGCCGACAGAACTTGTTGCAGCCGAAGCCGTAGTAGTGCTCGTCACAGCTGACCCGGATCTGGTACTCAAACTGGGCCACACGGTCGTTGTGAGTCAGCTTTTGCCAATGCGGGCTGGGGTTGATCATGCCTGAATGAGAGGCTTTCTCTATCAACTTCCCATCTGCACCTAAAACATCCATTGAGACATGATTAGCATAACATCATTAAATGCTTTCCTCAGCTATGTTAATAGTCATCAAATGTTTTAGCCAGGGACAGGATAGTGGAATGCAGCATTCTACTTTATGCATTTGGGAGTTGCAATGTTATGCGTGATCATACAGTGGGAAGTGGGAACCCAAATATTCGGACACAAATTGCAGAAGATCTCCGAGATAGCAGATTATATGTAATTAAACCAACTATGTGTGCTGGAGAGGAAGAAAAGTACAAGGAGGAAACACAGAAAAAAGGGAAAGGCTGCCTGTAATGAGCACTCTTAACTGCTTTTTTCTCACGCTCCCTCTCCAACTCTCCCTGGTTGGGTTTCTGATTCTCAGGTTTACAGCTTGAGGATATTACTGTTCTCAAATGCTGTCCTCTGCATCGGCTCAGGCTAAGACAGAACCGCAGCCGCCATAAATTACAGCGCAAGGACACCGATGCCACAGTCACTGCTGGGACGCCTGCCAGAGTGCCATCAGCACTTTTTCCTCCCCATCACATTCATTCGTGTACTCAACAGCAGTCAAAAAGTACTTGAGTCAACTCTTTTTTACACTCTTAAAACTTCAAACAGGGCGCAAAGGCCCAGGTTATGTTGTGATTGTGCAAAAACCAAAGGCGACTTAAAAACACACAGACCTGACCCAGAAAGAGACTTATTTTCCTGTCAAACATGAGGAGGTCACGGCCCTGTCAAACGGGCAAGGGCTGACCTGGGAGCCCAGGGACACACACACACACACACACACACACACACACACACACACACACACACACACACACACACACACACACACACACACACACACACACACACACACACACACACACCACGGGAGAGAATGAAAAATATGTCAAAGCCGTTATTTACTGCCCTCACATGAGCAGAGGTGGCTGACCGCCGGGTGAGTCGCTTCTCTGTCGTATGATGCAATGCAGTGGGGGACGCTTCGCTGTCATTTATTTACTGTGCTGTGTATCAGGGGCTTGGGGGCATACTGGAATCACATTGCCCAGTAACATTTCACAGTGGTCTGGAATCCAGAGCTCAGCTGTGAGGCATTTCTCTACCGACTGCTGACCTGCAGTGTCAGGAGTCACACATCCTTACTACCTGCTGCCTGGCTCGGAGCTAAACATAAATCAGACGCTCTTTATAACGCTTAGAGCGGTCGTGTTTGAGCATCATATTCAATTTAATATCGAGAAAATCTAATTGTTTAAGCTGTAAAAAGGAGACTTATTTTATCACACACTGGATATAAAGTCATATTCAAGTAATTTGGACAAAAAGGGAAACAAAGAAAAATGTACATAACTTAAATGAAACTATTAACTGTGTTTATGAATCAGTCTGCATTCAAACATCAGTTAGGATGGTCACAAAATATGAAGCTATCGGAGCTGCGAGCTAGCCCAGTGGAGCTCAGAGGGGCTTAACCAGCATTGACTGTGTACATTCAGGGGGCTTTTCACACCAATGCCCTAATAGCTCTCTGGGGAGCGGCAAATACAGCAGAAAAGACCGAAACCTTGTTGACCTCGAACGGACCTGCATAAACAAGCATGGGAGAGGGCCCTCCCTCAGCTGGGATCACTGCGCTGTCGCCAATCTGACCGCTAACCAGCAGGAATCCCAGCACAGTTAACGACAGAAAACCAAACCCGCCATCCAGAATTTGGATTCAGCATGTTAACACCACGTCAGTTCATGGGAAGAACACCCACGGTGTTCGAGTACTACACTGTAAAGTCTTCCGCTGTGAGCTCAGCGTGCAACCCAGGTAAAGTGACTTTTTCAGGGTAACTCTGAGGCCTTGCCCCCCCCCGCCACGCATTGTGACTGTAGGCTAGTCCCAGCGCCGTGCTGGGCGGCCGGATGAACTCTGTGTTTCACGCCTCAGTGACAGTGAGACTGTGTGACCCCGACCCTGGCTGGCAGCACCTGCCATCAGTCATCGGCCAAATGAAAACATTTTCATAGGGGGTTAGCGTGGCCCCCTCTGTTCTCCTCCCCTTCTCTACCTCGCCACACTTGCTTCTCTCTGTCTGCACCCCCGCCTCACTACCCCCGGTTTGCCCGGTCCCCGCTTCTTCTTCTTCCTCTTCCCCCTCGCTTCCCTGTCCTGCTCTCCCGCCTTACAGGCAGCTGTCAACACACTGTCCTAACACAGACACACACGCACACCCAGTGGACCATGTGGAAGAGGCCAGGGGGTTCAGGAAGAATAAACTTCCTTCTCCGACCTTCAACACACGACTCCTCCCAGACGTTGCTATGAGGTTAGCGGGGGGAAGACAGAAAAAAAAAAGAGGGGAAGGCAAGATGGAGATGCCAGACAAGGACAAATACTCACCACCGGTTTCATTTTTGAAGTCCAAGGCTTCCACTATCAAAGTGTAGGACCTCTGGAAGACAAAAGGGAGAAACAAGGAGTGTTAGCCTAGAGCAGGATCATAAAGCAATCATTGTATTATGAATGAGTATAAACATTCCCCTTTAAAGATAAAGTGATAATTATGTCAGACGGGTATTGTGAAGAGAGCCACAGAACAGTGTAGAGCCTTTACCACCAATTTACTTTTCCAAGTTTCTAACAACCTCACCAGCCTTGCTAATGAAGCTTACTTCTCCCTCTCATTGAGTTAGCTTACAACAGGACCCAGGACAGAAGCAAACTGCTAACTATTAGCTTATCACAATGGTCCTGTTGATCTGATTAAGAGAGGATAAGCTGGCGGTGGTGCAGAGGTCTCTGCATCTTAAGTATTAGGATGAGACAAATGGGCAGTGGGGTCTTGTTGAACTGGACATCCACCCAGCAGGAGGGTGCATCCGTCTGGTGCACTTGAAACCAGCCATATATAACAGCGCTGCACTGGACCAATTGCTATGATAAATCAAAATAAAAAAGGGGTTAAAATGTTACATTGGAAATGATAACATTGCTCCCAATAGAAACATGATGTCCAAGTCAGTTCTTTTTTATAAAACTATAGTGACCTGTGCAATGATTGGTGTAAAAAAAAAAATCAAGTCTAAAGTGCTAAAGCAAACTGTTGTCTGCAAGAATTAAGTCAAGAATTAATTGACATAAAAAGTGTTTGTGACTGATGGTGAGAGGGCACCGAGAGCGAGGCTGAATGAGTGCTTCGCTCTGCAGGGCCCGTCTTGATTTCAGCACTCCCGAAAACGCTTTGTCCGATTCAGGGTCGGTAGCGCTCACACCAATATCAGCTTACACATTCGCGCTGCCCTGTGCCACAGTCTTGAGAGAGCGAACAATGTGCCTGCGAACGCGCATGACAGAGTCAGAGAGAAAGTATGCGATTGTGAGAAAGTGTAATCCACTTAAGTGGTCAAGCATCCACTAGAAAACACCTACTTGTTATATTCACACACATGCTGGCCCCCAGCAGCGCTGCCTGAAGGCATTTCAGAAATTCTGCATTGCTACTATGGCCCTCTTTGCTGCAGTGACTTCATGGTAAACAAACCTTTGCTCGAAGGAAACCCCCTGTTCACTTTCCAAAGGGAGAAAAAAAGAACAAGGTATGACTCACTTCTGGACCGATTTCCATGGCCTTACCTTGTTTTGTAAGCCATTCAACTTTCAATCTTACCAGGAGACATTTGTCTGATCATGTGCCAGAGTTTCACTGCAATCAGAAGGGCAGCTATTATTTGAAATGCAGTGCTCATCAGCAACGCAGACTTTACGGTATATCCTGACTCACAATTGACTGCAATTACTTGACACAGAACTCAAGTGAGTGAGTCAGAGGCAGCGTTTCCGCCTGGGGGGCGTCTTGCCGTCATTTGACAAAAAAATAAGATAATTCGAGAGAAGATCGAGAGTTTTTATCGCTTGAAATTACGAAAAGGAAAAAGGACGCCCTTTCAGCCCTGGTCTGGCGGAAACACTGGTCAGAGGTAATGTGATACCAAATCACCGACTACTGCGACCCAACCTAAAGCTAATTATAACACCCCAAACAAGAGTCCTCTACCTTTGGTTTTCACCTCATGTTTTAAACAATCTGTTGCAAAATATCTTTGGTTTTGATTTCATATTGTGGCCATTTTCTCTGTCTGTATAACTGTACTTGAATGCATCCTTAAAGTACTTGCACTCTCACCTGCATGTCCACCTAAATCTTTGAATTAATTGGCGATGGGAAACATTTATTTGAGAAAGCTACCCAAAACAAATCCCACATATAACGCATTGGGCACATTGTGAGTTCATCCTTCGAACGGGAACTGAAATGCATCACAACGACACTGAACTGTCTGAAGTATATTGTCTGACACCTCAACCTTTCAATATTAGTCATTATTGCAACATTGAATTGGCGTGGTTGTGACTAACATGAGAAGTGATACAAAACTTGACTAGAATTTGTAATCTACTAAATCCCTTCAGTGACCCTTCAGTAACCTCTCAAACAATGCAAGCATATTTGATCAACATGTTATCAGTTTACAGGCATTAGGAACAATGAATCCCTGCCAACTGAAAAGAAAAATAAGCCTGATTCACCTGCTACAAAAAGAAACTTCAGATTCTGACGGGTGGAAGTAAAATCATTAAATCACTTTGTAGTGAACTGCTGTCAAGAGGCACACATTTTAATGGGTTATAGGCTGATTCCTTTACAGAGCAGTCCTCCAACAACATAACACACCCAAAAACTGCATGATTTGGACTTGTCTCAACATGGAAGCTGTTGCAACATCATCATCACCACACACGTTAGTACCACGATAACATGATTGGCAACTCAATAAAATCAAAACCCTATAACCCTGTGGCATTAGATAACAATGTTTTAAATTCTCTTATTGTCTTTGGTGTTCGCATTAAGTAAACTACATCTGAACATCCCCAGGCTTATCAATGAAACAATAATGTTTTAGTGGTTTGATCTAACAAGTAGCATTGCCATTATTGAGATATTTGGTTCCCGACCAAATAACAGTGAGATACTGCCCAACTTGTCATTCACTAACACTCCATAACTCCTCGGCGGTTATCAGCTTTGAACTGTCTGCCACTGCCAGGTTCACTTTTCCCAGGCTCCCAGCTGACTCACAATTTCTCTTTGAACTACAGAGCACACACACAAAACACACGTCCAAGTGCAATAAGTGCGGCCATATGTCTTCTTATCTTTCCTGGCCAAGCAGGCACTGTCCAACAGACAAGTAACATAAGCGATAAAGATCACTCCAGTTTGAAACATAATGACTTGCCAAAGAACACTACTGGATCCTCTCTGTAGGGGAATATTGTACACACGCACGCGCGTGCAAGCACCCTGCCCTACAATGAAAATGGAGCCATTTGATGAACCATTGCAAGGTAATCCAACAAAATACAAAGTGAGGCATGGCTCACGGAAAAACAGGCATAAGCCAAAGGTCTAAAAAAAAAAAAAAAGGCATGGCACAACAGATTAGACTGGTCTGAGCCTACACTCAGCACACAGGAAATGTCAACAGTCCAGTCAAAGGGATGTTGACCTTCTGTATCAGTTTCCCTGAGTCAATCACTTCAATAATATCAGACTGAGATCTACTGTAACCAATGATTTGGGACTTCTAGGTAACACACCCTTGTTTGACATAAAACCCAGTCATGAAAAGACAACTATCATAATCACATTCAAAGGGAAGGAAGGAATGCATTGTTTTGCCAAAAGATTTTCATCAAAACAAGAGTTGCAGAGAGATCGTACAATCAACAGCTTATTAAATAACCTGTAGAGGTTCGTTAACCCCGGGGACACGATACAACCTCACCCAGAGGAAAGAATCTCAACTTTTGCCAACTGAAACAGACACAAACAGATTTTGGATCTCTCACAAGGCAAACAAGATCCAAACCAATGAACCCTGGGAATAAAAGTCAATATAAAAGCATTTAACTAAACAAACAGCCAGTCATCCATCTTTTGCAATGGTCACTGGCCATTAATGGAAACAAAAACAAGGCACAGGTAAACTCCAATTAAAAAATGCATTTTCATTGGATGGCCCGCTCCCATACAGCGTGAAACAACTTCGATAAGCAGCAAAACTTCACACTCACACAATACTGCAAGTTCACTGAGAAAGTCCTTAAAGTGAAAGATGGGGTTAGGTAGGAGGGAGAAAAAAAAAAGAAGAGAAAGAACACGTTTCTCTTCCCTCTTTCACTTGAGTAATTTGCACTTAACTGCCACATCAGAGCAGACTATATAAAACAAAAATGTCATTACCCAAAAAGCAGCCGGCAGCGCTTACCCTCCAGGCTGTGCTGACTATTGTTCTGAGACTCACCTCTTCCCAGTTCTCAGACAGCTCCGGCTTGTCAACAAATCAATCACAGTGATGCATGTATGTCTCAGTTCTGACAAAAGATGTCAGCATCATGAAAGATGAAGGAAAAATGAGCTATTAAATGAGGGGAATAATGAAATCAAATTTGAGCAGAATGCGGGGTGCCAGATCAACTAGGGCTTGAGATGCAAGGCAAGATATTACTTATATTAGAGAGTAAGAATATACACTATAGTTGGGACGTGAGCAAATAAGTGCTAATAAAAGTTCAGTCTAACTTATGTCTTCCATTCTTGTATAGGTGCAACATGGGCAATTCTGCTGAGGTGGCCACAGCGGCACGGTCACAGTTTGCTCCGAGAGCAAACTTCATCACTGCTGAGTCTACTACATCTGCTTCCTGTTGCTTGCCCTGCACTGGCATTACAGCTGAACTCCCTCTATTATGCTCTATAATCCTCACTGTAGTGACTGAGGGCACACCATTGTCCCAGCTTGATACACTGTGAGGGACCTCACTTCTCTGTGGAATAAAAGCACAGAGCAGACATTGGCGAATCCATACAGGGCACTAAAACAACGATGTGCTAATGTTAAGGATGTTCAGCCGACGGCACTCAGACAGATGCCTGGCTCTACCTGATCTAAGCACATGTGTGTAGCCTCATTAAGTGCAGCAGTTACTGTGGGTGGCAAGGTTAAAGGGATGAAATGCCTGGGGTCCAACAGAGCGTGACTTAAACAAAGCCCTTGGCCTGGACAAGAGGCCAACTTCATGCAGCTCACAAGAGAGGATGAAGGGGGGGAAAAGCTTCATGAACTCGGAGTACCCAACAACCCAATTGCACCACACTGCCATCTGTCCACAGCAGCCAATCAACTGATGAAAAGGACAAAGAGTGATATCATACCTAACCTGACAATTGTTAATGTGCAGTGAAGTAAAGCACTTGAAGTGAAGGATGAGAGAATCTAACGAGCCGCTCGGTTCTTTTCCAAATCTCAACCTAGCTGCTCCAAAAACAGTTTTCTCCAATAGAAGTTGAATACAATGAATGTATATAGACACGAAATTTCTTAAATGATACATTGACTACACCACATATAAATCATTTCTACCTAAATCAATGGATTTATGACTTTAATGACAAGGACATCAGCCATAAGGTCTAAGACATGTTGGCCATAGTTTACTTGTTATCACTAATATATAAAAATAAATTAGCAAAGTAAGCAGAGTGCTTAAACATGAAATGGAATGCTACCCATTGTTTAACTGGCTTTAACATCATAAGGAAAACACACAAATCTCAATGATCCATTCTACCCCAAAGGTAACACACTTGTACAAATGTTGTACTCAAAAGTCTTTCACATGAGATTTTCCAGTTCTATCACTTATCTGTGCCGTGTGAGGCCATCACCGCTTGAAATGACAGGAACTTCCATCAAGATTGTGGTAAAAATAGCCTTGATGTAATTGGACACACACATACCAGTGGACTGTGCCTTTCACCCATCAGACACAGAGAAGGAGTTTGCGGGCCAAGCTGTGGGGCCAGTCAGTCTGTGAACAGTCCTACTTTTTTCACTAAATCGAAATGTGCTCCAGCATGGCAAATAATATCTTGCACAGAGCTACAACTCTCCCACAGGCCTGTCAGGCCCATTTTTTTACTCTATGAAGAAGAGCTGACACTTGAGGAAACCCGAAAGTGGGCTTTCACTCTGGAGTTACTGAACTGTGCAACATGAGCAGCTGCCAGGGAATTCTGGGAGAATGCAGCTAACCCACCTTTATACTTGTTGAACTCAAGCCAGACAAGTAAAAAAAACATTTACGAGGAACATTTCAAGAATACATTGTACAAAGAAGAATCCAACCACATCCATGGTGGAGGCAATAAACAAAAATAGATTATCTTGAAATATTTGATGGTTTTTAACCTTGGGTCATAATTAGACCATCTTTTTTAGAATTCCCCATGGATTGTGACCACTTTAGGTTTTATGATGATTCAACATGCAAAGTTCTTTAAAACACCATAACACAGACAGGCCTAGGCCAAATTGCGAAAAATACCTGCACCTGGTTAATTGGCGCAGATAATGAGGAGACCAGGGGGGTCTTTCCTCAAAAGGATAATTCACAGAGAGCTAACTACCGAAGAAATCCACTTTTCGGGAGAGTGAGAATGAGTGACGGACAGTAATTGCACATAACTGCCCTGCAAACAAACATGTTCTCTCCAAGAAGAAGAAATGGGAGAGAAAGAAGCGCGTCAGGAAATTCAGAAGTGTTTTTAAAGTCTCCAACTCACCGGCCAGGCAAAACTGAAGGCCAAAACAATCCTGGATTTGTCATTCCTGACAGAACTCTTGAAAGAAAAGGTATTTCCTCCGAGGACAGGCGTAGATCCCATTCCGAAGCTGCAGGGCCCTGCAACAGAAACTCTGGACTGGTATTCCTTCAGGCAAACTCTGAAAAACGTATTGCACTGGTCCCGTGTGCATTTTCTATCCGCCGTGGTCCGTGTGCCATCACAACACATGCCGTTCAGCAGCTCTCCGTTTGCATTGTGCATCGATAAGATTTGCAACTCGAATTGTCCCGATCCCTCTGACACCTGTTGAGGACAGAAGAGTGAGTGCAATGGAAAACTCTGACCCTATTATTTAAAAAAACAAATTGTGATTCAAAACGGGACGTTCTGCCGATAGTTACCAGACATTATTTGCACTTGCAGCAAGCTAACTTTGCATGAGACATGGTGACATGTAATGTTAGCATAGCCGTGCGCATAAAAAGGCGACAATCAAAATGTATGCAAACAGCTGAACTGAGTGGCCCTCCCCGCTGTTTTACCCTGAAGAAGTCCACATACCTTGGCCAGAAAGCAGAGTAAAAAGGCAGCAACGACTGAGCCCCGTCTCAAAATCATGCCTCCGGACTGCTGTTGCCACTCGCTTGTTAGTAGTCGTCTGGCCGACACACGGCACCAGAGCTCTCCTCTGGTTTAAACATGCACGAGTGGGAAACAACACTTTGGTCAGCGGAGCACAGGTTCCCGGTTCATAGAAGACCTCTTCCTCGTATGTCCCTGAACCACTCCGTGAGTCTACTCTTCTTCGTTATCCGACACTTTGCCCCTGTTGTTGAAGAAAGTTTTTACACAGTGGCCATGCGGCAGCCGAGCCCACTGCTGACTGACTGACTAACTGACTGCTAGCCCGAGCTGGAGCTGGCTACACAAGTTCAGCAGGGAGGGAGGTTCCCGAGCCGCGAGCCTCCATATTCATGAGCAGCGCCCAGTAAGCCCGCCCCTCTCACATCATGAGCATAATCATACACTCTTTGGCAGTAAGGTGGTGGGAAAAAAAGAAAAAAAAATTAACTATGACCTGCAGTCATATTGATAATCACAATTCATCTCGACCACAAACCTAAATAAATGAATTAGATTTTCAGAAAAGCATCAATTGACCCTTTATCTTCCTACATTTGCATACTAAACTCCCCACATATACAATTTTTTTACCTCAGTGAGATTTATGTGAATTTAAAAGGTGGGTAGACTGACTTTAGCTGGTTTTACTCTCCCCTACATTTGAGACATTAGGTAACGTAATGTGAAATCATGTGGACTGCAGAATAAGATTGCATCAAGGCCGGTGGCTGAGTCAAGGGCATTTTGTTAAATGCATGGTATGTTTGAAATATTTCCTCATGAAATGCAAGCCTTGGATTCAATTCCATTGTTTTTTTTTTAAATAACTGCACATTTTCAGCGTAGTTTCAGAAATACTTGACTAACATTTTTTCAATTTGAATTCATTCTGAACGTTTTAACAACATGTTATTATCACAACAGTGCCCCAGAGTGGCAGACCTGCAACTTTTTTGCTTTTTTTGCCACTCTACATCAAGTAATAAATGACTTCATGTTTCAAATAATCAACTTGTAGTTTATGGCCACACAAAATGTATTTCAGAATGGATATTAGTCTGATTGAAACCGATGCTGACCAGATCTACTGCTTGAACATGGATATGATATACAAAGATATTATTTCCCCAGTATCCTTTTGGTGTCGAAGGGCAATAGCGACCAGGTGTACCTCTGCAAGAAGGTAATCTGTGAACTGGATCAGTGAATACACATTAAAACACACACACATAACCACACACACAAACACCATATGAGAGGATGGGAACCCCCTCTGCCCCTGTGGTTACTGGTTTGTGTGGACCAATTACACAGGTCATGCAATGGGTCACAATCTAGGAAACACAGTTGGGAACTGTAGCATTGCAGAGAGAGGAGCGAATCAATCAGTAACTACGTAGTGTTTCACCATCACACTTTTTAGCTGTTTATAGCTGCGTTTGGAACTGATAAGCAGAAAGGTCTGCTATTTTCTCTCTATTTGTGTTAGAAAACATACAAGGAACCAAGGTCTAGTTCATTGTTTTCACCAAAGAGTGAAATACTTTATCTTTTTATTTGAGATGTTTCAAAGATTTTTACTTTAGCTTCTGCAGGGAAAGCCCCATTTGTCATTAAGAATTGGTTTTCAAATGACACAAGGCATTAGTAGTAGTAGGTGAAGTATTATTTGGCCAAAATGTATTTTTATTCAAAAAGGGAAGCTGTTATTTCCAGCGTATTAAATCAATGCGTTCAATATTACAATGTCACCTTTTCTGTGGGTGAACTTCAAGATGAAAGGTATGACTTCTTCCCGGCGCTCAACTGATACACATCTCAGGTTACAGGCCTCATTGAAATGCTCTCTCTGGGTAATTAGGGTTAATTGGGAAGTTTTTAACCCTAGGGAGATTTATTTTCCTTGATCGCAAAAGACAAAATTGAGTCTAGAGATTGTAGATGGTTTGAGGGGGGGATGTGCCCCTGTGACCTGCCCAGAGGAGATGCTTGTGTTGTGATGACGACAGTGGTGGGAAACAGTGGTGGTGTTACTAAATGTCAGTGAAAAGAGATATACGTATATTGGGCGATATGGAGAAAATCAGATATTCAGGTATTTTTAAACATCTGGACAATATCGTATTGTCGGTTGACCTCAGTAATGATTGCACATATAATGACTTAGTGGGTAAAAACAAATAATAATAAATACATTTCAAATTGACTATTCATAAAGTATTTTCCCGTGTTTAGACATTAGACAAAAATTACATACATCATTCAAAACATTTGCTTTTTTAAACAGATGTTTCCATTTTGTACAGCCATGAAGGTTGCCTCCTTTCTTTAACCAGCTCTTCCATTGGAATACCAGCTTGCCCGTCCATTTTACAGCTATACATGTAGGTATCTATGCACCATGGTCAGTGTTCCCTGTAAGCATGGTCTGTCGTAGTCAGTCAGGAAGCACAGACAGGGTTTCTCCTCTGAGGCCATGGTGCTAATCTCCTGCAGCCTTAATGTGATTATGGTAATGATCACACAAATGACCCCTAGGCTTTGGGGGATCCGTGGTTCACACATCCTCACACGGCGGCTGCACAGACGCTGTGACTCCACTGGCCCGCATACGAGACCACCAGACAGAGCCCGTCCTGGTGGCCTGCCCCTGTTCTTCTGTCCTCGCCGGGCTTGGAAGAGGAGAGTGAATGACCATATAAATTCCAGCCAGGAACAAAAGAGCTGAACAGCCATGAGAGAGATGGATATCCTTTGTTGTCTGACACTCAATGCCGTATTCCAATCCAATTACCTCAGCCTTTTGCAACCCCTCCTATCGCAGTGCATGGCATTGAAGCCTGAATTCAGACTCGGACCCCTAACAAGAATGTGGTGGATTAGGTGCTTAGTGAGCATTCCCTTCCCCCTCTACCTTTACTAACATCTATGGTGCACTCTCTCCTAAAAAGATTTACAACTACCAGCCTTTTACTTACATGTTATTCCATTTATTTTCATGACATCGTCTGGCTCTCAAAGACACAGAACCAAATATCTTTTCTCTTGAATTATTTTATGCAAAAGTGAGTTGGCTATGTTGCATCAACAAGCTATCTCATTGTTGACAGTCAACAGTGAGAAATAGGAAAATACCGCCTGACAGTGTAAAGGCAGATTCACATTTCAGCATCACGACGCGGGGAAAGTGACGTGAATGTCAACCGTCACACCTCTTCATATGCTTCTACACGAGACTGTTGAGGGTGAACACCATGTGGAGCAAGTCCTTCAACGCAAACATGTGTTTTTCTTTTTTTTTTACTTATACAGTAGATGTTTGAGCTTCACTGTGCAGGATGATGTAGGAGTAGGGATTACATAAAGAAGGAGAAAGAAAGTTTGATTTGGAAAGTAAAGTAGTACAAATAGCGTCCAGCAGTATTTAAATCATCTTTGATGAGAATTAAGAATTGTTATCAGGGTAATTTCACTTTTTTATTATTATTTAAAGCATTTTAAGATGTTACAAAAAATTTCTTGAGGGGATCTGCTTAGTGGTCTAAAGTCCTTTACAGTAATTCAGTGGTGCCATGTAGGTAAGTGGATTACGCTAACTTATTGTATACAGCAGTTAAAACTGGCTCCAACAGGACTGGCTACAACAGTAAAAGGCTGCTTCGGCATACTTTTACTTGATTAGGATTTTAAATATATATTTTAGTCATCAAGTATGTTTGCAATGTATTGTTGGTACTATTACTGAAGTAAAAAATCCATCTTCCACCACTGTAAGTTCTGCTGCTATTAAAGTCATCCATTGAAACTCCATCTTCACCACGTATGCCACTCCCAAGTGAATGTAGGAATGTACTGTCAACACAATTACTTGAGGTTGAAAGTTGAATGCATAACATATCCTATTAATGTTTGACTCATCCATCTGGTGTTGTGGTACTGCTATGACGATCAACGGCCAAAATCTCCAAAAATAATTTAATACACAGCTGCAAAATCTTTGTGGAAAACCTAGACTCGTGGAGGCATAAATAGTTAAATTAAATGAGTGGATTCACCCAGTAAAGTCAGTCTTTCTGCGTGTGAGTAAAAAATGTGCGAGGTGAAGAAGCACATCTGAAGAGGACAGAAAGGGAGGATCTCTGTGTAGTTTAGTGTCCGTCCCAGTTAAAAGAATCAGTGTTTACATGGTGTGTTTATGGGAGCCGCTTTTACAGAACGTGTTACAGATGGTATCAGCAATCGGCGGTCAGATAAATATTATTTTCCACTGTTAAAGGTGGCCACTTTGTTATTTGCAAAGTTTATTCGAGAGCCTGTCCTGTGAGGTGATGGTATTTTGATGTCTGAGTGTGTTGGTGGTGAGTACCTCGATGCGGTTAGAGCCCAGCTGCTATGTGGAGGTTCAGTTAAAATTGGATTATAGAGGGTTAGGTTGAGAGCTTTGGTTTTTATGTCATCTGTTTCAAACTGTGCTTGATGCTGCAGGTGAGTCATTTATGTGAAGTTTATTCTAGTTGTCTTGTTTTTTGTTTGTGTCATAGAGTATGTCAATGGCACTGGGGAACTACAGGGGATCAGATCAGCATTCTCCGTTAATAACCTGTTAATGGATCATCATACTGTGTGTATCCTCACACATCCATAATGCCCAGAGGTGTTTGATCCTGAGAGGGGAGGCCAGAGGGCCACAGTCAGTGAGACAAATCAGATTATCCCTGCTTAGGCTAGTATTTACTACTCACCAGCCTAGCATTTCCACCTGGCTGACAATACCAGGTCTCATACTGCTGAGTTGACCCTTGCGATCATGTGATTAAGGTATTTGTGTGTGAGTGCCTGATATGTCATTGCACAGTCGTTTCACTGTGGAGAGTCAGAGTGTGTTCGATTAGATTTGCCGCTGCAGTGGAAAAAATAACAAGCTGTTATGCCAAGGAATGTTTACGGCTTAAATCATTGATCAACATGACAACGTCTCAGGTGGGAGGATGCACCTATTCAGGCAGGAAGATTAGATCCTTTACCCATCACACCATCCAAGGTGGTCCCCTCAGAGTTCGGAGGGCCTGTGTGTGTGTTTCCCCCAGGATCAGTGAGTCAGAACAGTGCTCTCTTCAAACAGGATATTGGCTGTGCTTTAGGTGACTGCAGCTAATTACCTGAACTTCCTATCTGGAGGAGGTGACACTGATAAAACTCTTCCTATCTTTTGTCTCTGCTTGTCGATTATGTAGCACTTTAGATCGTGTGTAGGGGGAAAGAGAGAGACAATTATTCCTCCTGCAGACACGTCCAGAGGAACTTGATGTACATGAGCCCAGTCAAAACGACCTCCATTGCCAGCCTTGAAGGAAAATATTGATGCTGGCAAAGTCTTGACATCGCTTGCAGCATGACGTAGCACTTTTTCCATGACACATTTGATGATTGCTTCCAAATGGGCCTGTCAGTTTTAATATAGGCGACCCCGGCATTTCACTTTCCTCTAAAGTAAACAAAACCCAACGGCTCTCCCACAGACACACACACACACACACACACAAATGCACACACACCATACAGAACATGTGATCACACACCAGGAATGAATCCTGAGATAGAACAGGCATTCGCTATAGCTGATGTATGTTTTCATGTTCAATCTTCTCACTCCTAAGGCGGTTCAAATTTATGTTGTTTTTGTACGTTCGCAGCTTGAAAGCCACAATGTTATTTCAGGAAACTGGATGTAAGGCATTAAAAAGTAATATGTGGTGTTAGGAAGTTAAAATGTGACCAATATGAGATTTAAATGCAATAGAAGAAGCCTGTCAGAATGTTTACTTTGCACTTTTCCTCACAGTAATTAATTACAATTTAGTCCAAGTCTACTCTGTTAATCTTATGTAACAATAAACATATTTCTAGTCATAGATAAAGTGCTGGGCTAAGACCCAATGCTAACAGTTAGTGAGTCAATATACTGACAATTAGATTATACAGTGTCAACTAACAAGGGAAGGACAATATTCAGTTTGTTTATATACGTGTGTCTGGCTGCGCTGCAGGAGAAGTGGAGCAGTCACAAAGAACATGGAAAAATGTGGGAACAGCTCCATTACAAGAGCCATGGCAGAGCTGAATATACGACGGCCCACTTCACTGGAGCATGTAAAATACCTGTTAATGTTAAACTAATGAGCCTACTTTCATTCCCATTGTGAATGTGCTGCTAGTTTAAAAGCTCTGACACACAATGTACAAGTGTACTGGTAGAAATATGCAAACTGTTGCTGCGCATGTGTTGGATCCTAAGTTTATTTAACACAAACTTTTCCACAATAAAATCCTAATTTGTCACTACTTTAATTAAATAGTTTAATATATGGGTATCAAGCAAATACACTCTCTTGGTTTTAGTTTGAAGATTGATACCAGGCAGGCAATAGCATGGCACTTAGCTTAGCATACAGCTGGGGAACCATAAACTGCATTGTCAAATGGTCGCATTTGTTAATTTAAACATGGTTTGGCTTAAAACAAGTAGGTTTGTTAGGTGAATTATGTTAAATATTTTAATTAAAGTAAGTTGACCTTTGATTTCAAACAAGGCACAAACAACTGCCTTTTGGGTTTGTTTGAACAACTCAGCAACCCCAACCTTATCTTTTGTAAGAAATGTATTTGTTAACTTTCAAAAACAAATATGAGACAAAAAAGGTTTACAATGCATTGAGCACAGTTCAGTTTTGTTGCATTGGAACATAATTTTTAGGAGACTGGGTTGTTTTGTGTATTCATTTAATGTAACATGTTGATTAGCGAGATGGTAGGCTGAGTTGGCTTCCTTTCACCTGAGCCATGTCAACTGTTCCTAGTATTTTTCCAGTTAATTGGCAGCTAGCACTTTTTTTGGCCACTTGGTAACAGCTGAATTCCTCACACACAATTATATCTTGATATGGAGTTGGTTTGTTACTACAAGTAACACCTTTAACAAACATGGGATCCATTGTTAATACAAAATATATTGATTATGCACAAAACTGGATTTACTAATGCTTTGTTGGATCCTATTTTAAACTCAGTGTGTACCTTGGTGTTTCCCCACTAAGTGCTATTATTCCAATGTATTGATAAAACGACTCAGGCCATTAAGGAAGGCAAGGCAAGGCAAGGCAAGGCAAGGCAAGGCAAGGCAAGGCAAGGCAATTTTATTTATATAGCACTTTTCAGCACGTGGCGATTCAAAGTGCTTTACAGATTAAAAGCAAAAGACATTTAAGAACAAATACAGCATAAATACATTATTAAAAAGGCATTTAAAAACAGGCATAAAAAGCAAAGATAATGAAATAAAATAAATAAATAAATAAACACAGCAGGTACAGAATACATGACTAAAAAAGGCATACCGTAGTGTGAGTATGGGGAGCTCAATTAAAAGCAGCGGCAAATAGGTGCGTTTTTAATCTGGATTTAAAAATAGGAAGTGTTTCAGCGGACATGCATGATTTGGGCAGTTTGTTCCAAATTGTTGGGGCATAATAACTAAAAGCTGCTTTTCCATGTTTAGTGGTTATTCTCGGAACAGAGAGCAGACCCGACCCAGAAGACCTGAGACTCCTGGATGCTTCATAGTGATGGAGCAGGTCGTCTATATACCTCGGTCCTAAGCCATTTAGTGATTTAAAAACTAGCAGTAGTATTTTAAAATCAATTATTTGGCAGACTGGAAGCCAGAGTAATGATCTCAGAATCGGAGTGATGTGATCCACTTTTCTAGTGTCAGTGAGTACTCGAGCAGCAGCCTTCTGAATCAGCTGCAGCTTTCTGATAGATTTTTTAGTGAGCCCTGTGAATACACTATTGCAGTATTCCAGTCTACTGAAAATAAAAGCATGGACAAGTTTTTCTAAATCCTGTTGCGACATTAATTTTTTAATCCTTGATATATTCTTCAGGTGGTAGTATGCAGACCTAATAACTGTTGTAATGTGACTTTTAAAATTCAGGTCTGAGTCCATCACCAGATTTCTTGCTTTGTGAGTTACTTTTTAGTCTGCCGACTGAAGCTCTGTGATTACTTTTAATCGGTCCTTCTTTGCTCCAAAAACAATGATCTTATTTTTTTGTTTATTCAATTGGAGAAAGTTCTGAGTCATCCAGTCAGTGATGTGCTCAATGCACTTGCTCAGTGTTCTAATCGGAGAGTAGTCTCCCGGTGTAATTTTAAAATAAATCTGGGTGTCGTCTGCATAGATGTGATAGCTTAGATCGCTGTTTTTAATAATTTCAGCCAGAGGTAGCATAGAAATATTGAAAAGCAAAGGTCCTAAGAGGGAGCCTTGAGGAACCCCGCATGAAATATTTATCAGGGCTGATTTGTAATTGCCTATTGAGACAAAGTTTGTTCTGTCCTTTAAGTAGGAGCTAAACCAGTTTAGAGCTGTTGCTGAAACTTCCACCCAGTTTTCAAGACGGTCTTTATATATAAAGCACTTTATTTTAAACAGTATTTCCAGGCAGGCAACAAACTTAACATTAAACAAACTTGCAATTGAGTAATGTGCAGCCTCTGCCAAGTTATGAAACAGCACTACTAACATATGACTGTTTTTTTTTTTGCTTGAGCTGACAGACCTTTTATCTTAGTACAATATCCTGTATTGTAGACAAATTAGATCTTTTTCAGATAGTTTGTGAAGACAAAGCAATGTTATGCTTCTGTTTAGCCTGTACAATAGGAGCTGTGACACTCGATCTACGGTAAACCTCAGTATGGTTACATTTCACTAAAGCTTAATAGGCAACAGGAGGGTTTTATTGCCATCTCTTTTTTTTCTTGGCCATGACTCTCAAAATGCTGTGTGAAGTAGTCATAAAGCTGTCAGTGGTAGCAATATTTTCCACACAGCATAATGATAAATAGCATGTAGGCAATGCATGTGTGGGTGTAATACAGACAACACACTGTACTAATATGTAATATCTTTTTCCAAATGATCAGTTTGTCTGATGGGGTTGTAGTCTGCAGGCTGCTTATGTTGTTGCTGTGGGAAAATAACAAATAACTATCTGGTTAGACTATCTGGAGTACTGCATTACTGCCATTTCTTGGTGTTGCTTATTCTTAGCAATGTTATTGGCTGAGCTAAGGAGTTAAAGAGCTAATTATATGTTAACATAACTGGGTAAAGACATATACATATTCATAAGTTCTTCTAGTTTGAGTTATTTATTATATAATTCTATGTATATTTTGTGATTTTTTTGTTGTTGCTGACCTTAAAATGAGTTCAACTGTCACTGTTTGAGATGAAAAATGACAAGGTAGCGTAGCTGAACATGTTGGCCACATAATATTTCCTAAATCCTGTGAAGGCAGGGAAATACTGTGCACAACAGCAATGCATCCAAGACACCACGAAGAGAGAGAAATGTGAATGTGTACGCTCATAATTTCCTTCTTCCTGTACCTAAGAGCATTCTAGTGCTTAAAGTAGGAATAAATACACACCCAGGAAAAGTGTTGCATTCATTTGGCTGCCTTCAGAGTAGACAGGTACAACACAATAAATGAAGACTGGAAATGTATTCCAGTGTTGTGCTCTATAAATGTATCTTGAATTAGGTCAGACGCGTAAACGTTTTCAAGATTCTAAAACATGTTGCTGTATATTCCTTTATAGCGTTGTCAAGCTAAACATCCAATCAGCTTAAAGTGTGAGAGCGAGTCTTGCCTTTTGAACTCGGGTCAGAAAGAGGATACCTCTGCATGCTTGGCAGACCCGCGGCCCTTTGAAGAGGTGTCGGTTTGCAACATACTGGCATCTCTGCTTGGCTCTTTCCTCTTGTGGCTGCTCCATACTAAATGGTCCAAAACACAAAAGCAAAGTGTTACAATTAGCAGCACAAGAGGGAAAAAAATCCTATTTAATTATTGATGGGAAAACGCAAAAACGTGATAAGGCGTCACATGGGAATGGAATGACTTTTGGAGAGAGGAGCTAAAAAATAAAGGCTGTAGATCAGAGGGAGCCAAAGCATGTAACAGAAGTAATATATGACTGTTGGCTGCTGCCTTACAATGATAAGACACACTTCTTGCTCTTCTAATGTGTTGCATATGTTGTCATACAGAAGAGCATGCTGTATACACAAATATGTTAGTGATGTTTAGGGTGAGTGTTACTGGGCCTTGCTGTGTTATCTGGGGCTGCCTATAGGCTGGCAGCAGCAGACAGTGTTTTGACATGAAGGTGCCTGTCTGTCACTGGCTGAGTCCACTTGTGCTGAATGAGAGCGAACCGCTGGCACGTCTCACAGGATCTGTGAATCGAGGTCGGCACAGCAGAAGGGGCCCAGTGTTTTCTTAATTCACTGACAGACACAGCTAACTCTGTTTATGATGATGGCTAAACAAAAACAGTCTGGAAACCATAGACTCCAAACCTTGTTTTAATTATTTTCATTTGATAATGTTTTTCATTCTGACCTAATCAGAATCCCAGAGTGTTTTCATGTGGTGCGCAAATGCTCGTGAGTCTCATCTCCCTTAGTGCATTATGCTCTATGTAAATCAAGGGAGGGAAAAAGGGAGATCTTTTGTGTCAGCACATCTGACATTCCTTTGTTAAAGTTAAAGGCTTGTCTTGTGAAATCATGCTCCACTGCTATTGTGGACTTGTGGTTTGTGCACTTCATTATGAGCAGCTAGCGAGTGACATTATGTTAGCTCTTTGGGGTTGAAAGTGAGATGTTGTGCTCATTAACAGGCTCAGAACGAGTAGGTCCCGTCATCCACCACAATAATGTCTGCTATGCAAAGACAATTAATGAACGAAGGACAACGTGAACATTTACTCATGGTCAACTTGTCAAAAGTTTCCTTGCCAACTCATAAAAAAAACCCAAGAAACTTCATATTAATTCTGGCTCAATTAATATGGAGTGCATTCACGTTAACCAGCAATCATTACGCTCCAGTGATCTAAAGGCCATTGTCACACAGGCACTTGAAGAAGTCTTTTGTGTAACAGAAGAATGGCAGAGTGACCCCCGGCCGTGCAGGGCAAGGCCAGGGAGACGTTTCTTCAGCCCCACCGCCCGCTCCTCTCAGCAGCCCGGAGTAACATTTCAGGGGCTGAGTGGCCATGAGTGTTGCTGAGTGATAGGCACAGAGAGGAGACCCTAAACCCAATAGCTTTGATGATTGAAACAAAACACAGTCCCCCCAGACTATAGCCTGAAGGTTTGTGACTATGCACACCGTCATGCTTGTATGAGTATCAAATTTCCCTCTTTTGTGCCTTTTTTTCTGTATGTGTGTACTGTATGTGTTACTATAGATGTTTGGATAATAATAACTCAACACCAAAGCTACAAACAAGTCCCTAATATATAATCCATTATCATCAATCAACACATGTAGCAGCAGCTTCACTGATGGCACGCAGTCTTGGCAATGGCAGTGATTTGGTGAGGTCAAAGGTGGATCGCTGGGTCACAAAACTTTGACCTTCTATGAAATAAAAAGCAATTTTTTTCTATCAGCTCCATCTCCTCCATTCACACCCGACAGCACATCAGTAAGCAGCTCTGTCTCAGAAAGTAAACTATAATTCACTCTGCTGAACTTGTACTACATTCAATATGTTTTTACAATGCAGGAGGAGTGATGTTTTCATCTTGCACAAAATGTGTAGGGAGGTGGTACAAATAATGGCACTTGTATCCTCGGGTCCTTTAATCCATGTGTTGTTTATTTTAGTCACCGAAAACACCAAAGTTCAAGGTTACTCATGCTTTAAATCAGCATTGGGCGTTTCTTTATTTAATTTTGACCATGAGTGCCTAAACATTATTATTAAACAGTGAATAATGCTTTAGTAGCCAGGACCAGGTATTGTAGGCGAAACAAAGGAAATACATTCTGCAGGCATACATTTAAGTCCTGTAGAATCAACAACCCCTAATGGGAGTATGACATCATTTGTCAGTGTCACTTAATTCATTAAAAGTCACATAGACATGTGGGAAACAGCAACAGATTTTCACGATTTCCCAGTTGAAGAAAGTTTAGAAATGCTCTTCTGTAACTCCAAAACAGTATAGCTGATGCATATTCTGGCCAGTGAAATATTTGTTTACCAAACACGCGGATGTGGATAATATTTCCAATATTTTGAGGCATAAAGCATGTGCTGTGGGTGGGTTTCCTATACTGTAGGTGTGGCGACCAGCAGACAGCTGGGTTGTGGGTTTTGAGGCTACAATGTTTGGAAATGTTAAGACAATAACAAATTCAGAAAGCAGTACGAAGAAAAAAATTAGAAGCAAAGATTAGCATGCCTCTACCCCCGGCCTCACAGTCGCTGCTGATTCCAAGTTGACAGCTCATCAAGATAAGTGGTGTGTTGGGGCGGAAGGGGGAGACGTAATGATAGTAACAATAAGGATCTAGCTTACTCAGCTGAAGGGTTGAATATTCTTTATGTGAAGTTGGGTTGCAAAATCATAATGTTGTCTACAGAAAAAAGCATGTTACTGCCACCGTTTTTTGTACACTTTTAGGGCATTTAAGGTAACAATAAGACACAATAACAGCTACCGAGATTGTGAATATGTTGGACGTGAACAGTGTGCACACATGTTTATTATATCAATGCTTCTGTTGTGCACTTATGTTGCTAATTATTATCTTGGCGGCATTGCGGACCCAACAAAATGTATTTGAAGGTTTTTTTGGTGTTTCTTAAAGGCATCACAGATGACAATTGGAGCTTTTAGGATTGCAGTGTATTATTTACTGTTTATTAAATGACAAATGTTCAACATCAAAGGCAGAACCAATCTGAGTCTCTTTGAGGGTCGATTCTGCCATAAAAAGAAAATAATTTCAGCCTTTCAACTTGCTGCACGCTCTTCAGGATGTATGAAAGAGGGAAAACACTGGACAGTAAAACGTTCCGGTTCACGAGATGTGTTTAAATCTGCCGTTGCTCAATCAAAGAGCAGATAGCGGCTCCCTCTCATTTGATTACCCTTTAGAAACATACTCAGAGTATTATGTTATCAAACTGGGGAAAAGGGGAGGGAGTGCACAGACAGCTGAACAAAGGCAATGCAAACAGCTGTGCCAGTGCAAACAGCAGTCAGATTATTTTTGAGGAGAAAGTTAGACAGCTCTCACTAAAACATAATGCTGCCATCAAATCATTACAGCCCTAAGTGCTCTTCAGCTGTGTCTGTTTGTGGATTATTTTGTTGTGTCAAAACATTTTTTGAGAGCTGACAGTATTGAGTTGATGTTAGTTGTTAAACCACATGCTCATTGGTATTATACCCTGATTAGTTCAATATCCAACTCAACTGAATGGCAATGGTTTTGCCTGATGTCTTCTGAAACACACTCAGAGGACGGTTCTCAGACTCGATGGTTTCTCACTTGAGGTGGCTGGCTGCAGTAGGAGGACCAGTGTTGATACAGCTGATCTCTGTTATTCCAAGTGAAATATATGGCCCTGTTTGTTTTCAGAGATAGACCCAACGCTTTGCCTCAAGTTCATATTTATCTATCGAGGGAAATATGTCAGTGCAGATCCAGTTTGTACTCTCTTACACAGTCTCTTCCCCTAATTATGCTACTGAAGAGGAGTTACTGATGTGCTTATTACACACAGTAACATCCGATTTGTACATTTCTTAATGGAAAGGATTATATATCCGACTGTTCAGACATCTCACTTCTTACTACACAGGATTAAAATAGAACCGCACTTACACACAATTATGCTCCTGTGAACTGCATTTGATGAGAGGTGGTGGGTTTTATGAGCCGTGTTGTAACAGATATGAACATTGTTACCCACAGTGTTCTGGGCCATTTAGAACCAACATCCCTCCACAGCCTGAAGGTGTTGAAACGATGCCAGTAACAGTGGATAGCAGTAATTTGGTTTGCAGTTTAGAGTTGCATTCAAGAAACAGCCTGTCCTCCTACAAAAAACAACCATATAGGCCGATTGTTCATGCCCTTATTACGACCCAGAGACACGTTTTAAAGTGTATGTTGTTTCTTACACGACCACTAGAGGTGGTCGTGTAAGAAACAACATGCTCCCGGCCCGTTCATTGCAAACGCTCCGGAGGGACGTTTATTCACAAATAAGTTTAACCCTCTCTGGAAAATCTTAAATTGTGGAATAGTTTGGCCATTAAAATGCTTTTTGATTAGATTTCTGGCGAGAAGTGTATATTGTACTCTTAGAATCCACGTCCAGTCGAAGTGTAGGATCTATAGTTTGATAGATATTACGAAGATGATTTGAGGTCTCACCAGGATAACGTGTACGCAGCTTCCATGTAAAGTTAACGTGGGTGAAAACAGTTTTTCCGGTCTCGAAGTTTTCATAATAAAACCGGATATATTCCCCTCACTGTCAAATGATTACACAGTGATATCTGCATTACTCATCCACTAAAAAACATCAGTTTATCCTTGTTAATTACACAATATTGATTGGTTTAAAAATTGTGTACAATGTTTTTGTGTTTTTAACCTTTGGTTCAGAGAAAAAAATAGTTTTTTCGGAATTTAGACACTACAGTTTCCGAAATACTGTTTTCAACCCGTAACTTTACATGGAGGCTGCCGCTTACCTCAAATCATTTTCGTAATATCTATCAAACTATAGATCCTAAATATCGACTGGACGTGGATTCTAAAAGTACAATATACACTTCTCGCTAGAAATCTAATCAAAAAGCGTTTTAATGGCCAAACTATCCTACAATTTAGGATTTTACAGAGAGGGTTATTTGTGAATAAACGACCATCTGTAACGTTAGCATTCAACGGGAGCACTAGAGGGCGAAAACTTTAAAACGTAATTATAGGACGTATTAAGCGCTTGAACAAACAACATATTTGGTCGTAATAATAAGGGCCTGAACTTGGGCTCATTTGGTCGTATGAGTTGGAGGACTTGTTGTCAAGAGACTATACCTCATGGAGCAGCTGTACATCCATGTGATGGACTTCCCCTCAAGAAGGTTTGATTGATATCTATTGGTAAAACATGAATATGACTAAAAGCATTGTTCGATACTCTTGGCGTGAGTCAAGGTAATGCTTTGTAGAAAAACTCTCAGCCGACTAAAGTTACAAGCAGAGAAAACCTTGCTACAGAGCACCGTGAGATCTATTTAGATGCAATAATAATCCAAGGGTTGCGCAAATGTCCTTGCTTTACATTTCTGAGGATAAATTGGTGTTTGCATATACTCTTGGACACTTCAGACGATATTCAGGTTAGACTGTGCTGAAGTAATGATATTACCTCAGTGGTGCATGAGGCAATACAGTATTCCTCTACGTCTTTGGAGGGAAGGGGAAGTCCCCGCGTCTGTGAGCTGTTGGACTGGACTGGTTGAGTAATGCAGCCTGGGATTAGGTGGAGCAGCCTCCCAGCAGCAAACCCTCCCTCACACTGATCAGTCTGGACCCACACAAGTGTACGGCTGGATCAGAACCATTGCTGGCCTACGTCCTTCCACTGTGTCAAACCATACTGGTCTAAAAGCTGGAACACACGTTTTAGCGCAAATGAACAGCCTTTACAACCCATTATCAACCATTGCCAAATATCCGTGCGAAGACATGTATTCACCATTTAATTTATGTTCATTGGCTATGTTTTCTCCAATGCGGGAAGTGTAACGTTCCTAAACCATAGAGAATTTAAATTGACAATAAAACATGTTATCACAGCATATTTCCTACAAAAATGGCCAAGCAAATAGGTTGATTATAAATGTAATTTTCAGGAGAAGAAGTTGACATTAACGTGCTGTGCCTCGGTGACTCTGTGTTCATTTCAACTCCTCTGTCGGCCATAAAACGGAGTGATTTTCCACATGTTTTATGAGCTTTTTAAAATTTGTGTTAGAAAACATGTCTGGAATTGCTAGTCTCGGAGTGAGGAGAAAAAGTTTGCATATTAAAGAAGAGTGAACTTGCAAAAAAGTGTTGAGTTGAGTAAAGACTTGTTTGTTGATTTATTGCTGACACCTTTATATAGGTAAGAGCTTGTGGAAATAATATTTGCATATTAAAGAAAAGGTAAACTTGTAAAAACAAATATTTCTTCAGAGACCTTCACTCTCTTGTTTCACCAGCAAAGTCAGTGGGAGTTGTGTTGCAAGAGCCTCTGAATGTTTACATCAGTCAATGGATTCTTTTGGCCGGTAAAATATTTGTTTACCCAACATCGATGTGGATAATGTTTTCAATATGTTGGGGCATAAAGCATGTCCTGTGGGTGTGTTTCCTATAGGTGTGGTGACCAGCAGTCAGCTGGGTTGTGGCTATTGAGGCTAGTGGCCGCAGAGTTTGGAAATCATAGCACAATAACAAAGGCAGAAAGCAGTGGGAAGCACAAAAACAGCAAAGATTGACATTTCTTTACCTCAGACTCATGTTGAATGCTAATTCAAAGTTGACAGCTTATCAAGATAAGTTGTGCTTTGCGGTTGGAGGGGGGAGGGGATAGCTAATGATAATAATGATAAGAATCTTGGATATTTTGCAGTCTGGCTTTTCACTGTGTTTCCTACAAATGGAGGACTTTGCTATGGCTGCTTCGGTACATTATTTTGCCAGTCTTGGTAATTCAAAACACAATCTGTTCCAATGGGCAATACATACTTTAGTGGACTGACAGACACTAACAGAAGGTACCCGGGTCTTGCCATATCAAGTTTAATATGACGCAGAGCAATAATTTGGTTTAAAATGAATTACAACGCTTCATTGCATCAAAGCATCAGAATATATCAGTGGCAGAAAAACAACTCACTGTGTAATATGTCAGCATTAAATCATCAGACAGATGTTGAGGATGGCAGTTTAAAGGCTCGGTTAAAAAATGATTAACGCTGCGATGTGACAGAATCTGAATTAATGAGCAATCCAATCATATAAGTGGTTAAGCAAACTGCCAAAGACAGAAAACACCCCTCATTCAGTGTTGAAAGACAGCAGCAAATATGTAACAGCCCCCTCCCTCCTCAGCCATCTTCATTGCTTCCTTACAACATCTAAATGGAAAACTAATCAAATTGTAATTGACAAATGTATAATTGTGTATACAAAGGACTGTGTTGACTCATCAAAAAAGAAGCAATGATTACTCTGTGAGACAAAGGAATGGGTGGGAGAAAAATATGTAGAGCATCTTAATGAGAATTCATTGTTTATACTGTACCACTGGGACTTGTCACATATCTTTCATAAAGTAGTATGATACTGAGGGAAGGCTCGATTGCTTTACCAACTCTGCACCAATCAGCTGTGTATAACAGGGTGGAAATTGGCTGTATATTATCAAAAGATTACAATCTAAGCAGTGCGGTGCGTGCATGTAATTCATGCCATATCCTGCAAGGGCCTGGGGTTAAACAGACAGACTTTAGCTACAAGAGTGAGACTTCAATCAGTGTGAGGCCCCAACAGCATGAAGAAATTCTCTGCTGGCAGTCCATCATGAATGACATTAGTTTAGACGAAAATGGAACAGCTTTTATTAAGAAAATGTGTTAGTTGCAGAGAGTGGGGTTTTTGATTGAGAAGTCACATTTTTACTTGAGACTTTACTATAGTAATGGCATGATGAATTCAAAAGGCATCAGTGAGCAGGGTGAAGACGGAGGTGATGGATTGGGTGTGTGTTGCACACAGCTGGTTCGTGTGTTTCTCCTGAGGGGGCAGCGGCAGCCTCTCTGGGGTGTCTACAGATGAGTGTCCTTGGTAAGGCCCAGATGGACTCCCACGTTCGGGTCCGGGCTTTAGTCCCAGCATGCAGCGGTGTGGAGTGACAAATTGAAACGTTGAGGGAAGTGTTTAACCCCAACCACCCCTCCAATTAGCCAACTTGCTACCCATTTCCTAAAAGATCTCGCGAACATATTAATTGGAGTTAAGCTTTGTTTAGATTTAGTCCTTAGGTTTAGGCTAGTAAAAAAAAGATTTTGAGAATACATTTTTTTGAAATAGCATATGCTTCAAGCTTCTGAGTGGACATTTCTCTTGGCAATGGTTGACTGACATGTAGGAGCCGGCACTAGGAAACACGTTGTCAAAGCCTGTGCTTATGTCATGTATATCCTACAAATGCTGATTTAAGCAACACGCCATCTAAGATGAGTGTCACTTTAGCACATTCCTTTAAGTTTAAATTAATATTCCACTTGCAAAATGGAAGCTAGTGAGTCCACACTAATGCCAACTATTTCTTAATAATCCTTTGTATTATTCCAATATCTTCTGAATCATTAACAGCTTCTCTTTTGTTTTCATAGTTTCCTGTAACTTCAGCAGTTTCTATATTCCATTGTGCTGTTAAACCACAGGAGGGGCTGAGCAACTGCAATCTTTGTCGACTTCCATGTCTGTTCAAAGTTATAACCAATAGATCAGGCCCATTTCCACTAATAAAATAGGATCAATGTACTTTTGACTGAAGTACATGAGTTGCAACAAACCAAGAATAAAAACATACACATTTCTTAGCACCAGATGAGTTTGAATTTAAAGAAACGGGAGCATATTTTCTTTCTAAGAAACTAAGATATAATTACGTCTTTCACCTGTTCTCAGTGCTGACACTGACAACAATGAGGAGGAAATGCGGTGTTGTAAGGGATAATAACTCTTTTCTCTACAGGTTTTCCTAACTCTTAAAAGCTTCCAAGCTGCCAATCAGCACCTGATTAACACCAAAGGCCTTCCTTCTTCCCTCCACACTTTCATCTCCACAGTGACTTACCCTCTGAGTGAAATGGAGACTGTGGACTTGTCAAAACCGAGTCTGTGGACAGTCTGCATCTTGTTATTAGCACCTCAACAGGTTTACCGAAGCCAAGAAGGAATAAAACGTGGTCGGGCTCGGTTGCCTTTTCTTTCCTTTCTTCTCAAAGTGCCATGATATGATCATAATGTTTCATCATTATCTCAAAGTTTGTTTGAAACATTTTCAAACCAGCTCTTGATTTCAAATGGTTTTATTTGACCTTCCTTCTCCACAAGATTGCTTTGAGCTTTAATGTCCGAAAAGGGGAAATTCAATCTGACTCGCTCAAATACTTTTCATTGACAGCTCAAGAAAATCCCCCCAGGTTAATGATAGGTCAGCCCTGAGAGGGGGACTTGGATCTATACATTCACAGAGTCTTGGGAGAGGGGCTATCTGATGTTGCATCTGGTTAGAAGGTATAATAGGACCGGGTCACAGGTGAGCCACAGATGGTAGATGTGTCTGTCGAGATCATAATGGCCCCAATGATTAATAAAATACTGTCAGTAGGCCGTAGGGTTATTTATTTTTTAACTGTGAGCTTACAGTATGCCGCAACTATTTCTGAGGTATTTCTTTCAATTTTTCAGTGCCTCTTTTTAGAACAAAACATGTTTTACCACTTTTCACTGTATATAGAAATATATGAATATGCTTCCAAAGCTGCTTATTTATTATTAATAATTAAGCTTTTCATCTGAAAGAGGAGGAATGTATCAGTTCTTCTTTACAGTTAAGTTTCAAAACAATATATCAGAGGTTGCAGTTCAGTTGCTCAAGATTATAAGAAGGTTTTCTTTTCTTCTTCTTTCTGTAAGATGACTTGTAACATACTGTATGGTCATTTGCGCACACACACACACACACACACACACACACACACACACACACACACACACACACACATTAATTCTGATGACTAGGCACTTTCTGTAGGTTTGCCACACTAGGGGCATGTTTATTTGAGTCCGGCTCAACAACACGTGCATGTAGTATTTTATTACTAAAGCATCGCCATAGGACTTTCAGGGGAGATTTGGGGTGTGCTTTCAGGAAAACACAACCACTTATTAAAGTCTAGACGCAACATAAAACCATCAGAAGTCCTATAGTAAGCACTCACAGGCTCTCGTGGACAGAAACGTCAGTGTCTGCTCAACCACGTTGGTTTTCTGCCGCTGTCTGTGCAGTTTGAAGAGATTTAGTGAAAACATCAGTGCATAGGTGCAATGGATGGTGAAAGAACAAAAAGAGCATACAGTAGTAGGACATCCAGAACACACCAGTTTATGAGCTGTGGTCATAAAAAGCCAATGGTTTACAAGATAAGGATTTTACATACAAAATAAAGTGGAAATCAAAGTCGACAGAATACAGACTAAGAAGCATAAGTCCTTTTTTGGTTTAAGAAGACCCATGTTCATTTGTAATACTTACAACTCTAACAGAGTTTTTTTTTTTTTTTTACTGATACTCCTCCAACAGAGCCAAGACATTCCACAATATCCACAGTGCTCCCACCTGCAGCACAGTGAAGATATCCAAGATGTACAAGCTCTGTAACTGCATTCTGGTGGCTGAACCTGCATGCAGGAGAAAATAAACCTGCGGGCAGGGCTCAGGGGAGTTAGTAACATTTAGATTTAAAACAATTTCCTGTCCCACATCTCCTACAGGCAAGTACACAGAGAGCCATATGCACCAGACAACAGATTCTCTTATGAGATAAACCCACGAGTTTAAACAGATCATCCTAATATCATTAGTCTGTGAAGCAGGAACTTATTTTAGATTCTCAGTAGAGGGGTGCAGCCATTAATTTGTGAGCTTCTTATATAACCAAAACACTTAGGTGTCCTTATTAGTAACGCTACAGTAGCACACTACAACTTAACGTTGTACACTCACAAAAGAGGAAAGAGATAGTACAACAACAAAAAAAGTATCTAATGAATCTGTACGTATTGGAGCTGTCATTATGAACAATGACTCATCATGCCGGTAACAATGACTTGGCGACCTTTAAGAGAGAAGAAAATGTGAGGGCTGTTTGGCTTAGCCTCGGGCAGTATCTTGACATTCAAAAGAGAAATCGTGAGCACTTTTGGAATGAAAGCATTTCTCTAATCTTTTAGCGAGACATTGAGATAGAGAACATAGCAAGGTGAAAGGAATGGGGCTGCCTGTGTCTGTGCACAGGAACAGGTCTCAGGAGTCCGGAGGTCTGGCCCACTCTTCAAATGGCACAGTGTTTGTTGGGGAATGTGCAATTATGGAGGCCAGGCCTTTGATCCGGGTTTTCCATCAGGGCTAAATTGTCCTCACATTGAGCGCTGCAGTGTATCCTTGGGCACTCCTTTATATTCTGCTGCTCTTTCATGTGCACCCCTCTGGAACTCAAAGCATCCCCTCTTGAAAAGTGAGCTTTGGCCTGACCATGCTCTAGTGCAGGACGAAGGGAGGCCAGTGTGTTCACGTGTGTGTGTGTGTGTGTGTGTGTGTGTGTGTGTGTGTGTGTGTGTGTGTGTGTGTGTGTGTGTGTGTGTGTGTGTGTGTGTGTGTGTGTGTGTGTGTGTGTGTGTGTGTGTGTGTGTGCGCAAATGACCATACAGTATGTTACAAGTCATCTTACAGAAAGAGTTGAGAGTTTGTTTATGCGAGAGCAGAGTTCTGGGGTAGAACAGGACATAGTAGAGCTGGTGTCAATGGACGTGTTTGGATGGGTTGAGTTTCATAGCGCATGTGTGGAACAAGTGTTTGTGACAGGAAGTTTGTGTGCCTGCTCTTGCGTGTGTTAAGGTCTGTGATTGTGATTCTTTCCACATGCTCCACTGTGTTATCTGTCCTCCTCATAATAACCACCTCTGTCAGATTAACCAGAGGGACTTTCTCCCTCTTCCTTTTCATTCAAGATAGCGACCTCAGTTAATCGTTTTTATTCAAACATCAAGGTGGAATCGTTCTTAAGCTTTCTCTTTCATGAACCTAATGCCCTTTGAGTTAATGCGGGCAATAGCAGAGGCTAATTCACCCCATTGTTCACCTTAAATCATTATATTGGTTTCCATAACAGGATGGAGATGATGTGCTGTCCTCTGATGTGTCCTCATGCGACCTAATACTTGACGCTACATGTGACTCTTTATAATAATCAGCTGCAAAGTGAGACCAGATGTTTTATAGGGAAGTAAAACAAAAGTGCCCATCGAGGTGTTTCACTGGAATGTCCTATTTAAGTCCTTCATGATTCACGCTTCCATCTATAATTACAATCATTGGTTGTCTCAACTTCGTTTAACTGTGTGTACCTTGGATACATTTATTTCGAAGTCGTCATGCATCGGCAAAGGAATAAAAACATTTCTTAAGCTCAACGAGCTGTGTATAATTCAATTTTATTCAAAGTGTTCCTGGGAGAAATGTTGCATTGATGTGTCTTTTGGACAAAATGAATAGCTTTTTAAATTGAAACTAAAATCTTAATCACAGCAAAAGAAACAAAACAAGATGCTGTGAAGAAGTTATTGTGTCTTGTGTTTAACTAGGGGCATGGTTCTAGGGATGGCAGTGTTAGTACATCGTCCAACTCTTGAACACAACTAAAATATATCATAAAACCTAATGGATGGATTGCCAGAGATTCATGGTCCACAGTGCAAAACATATACTCTATTTGATACAATCTAGCACCACCATAAAGTCTAAACTTTTAATTTAAAGTCACATATCTTCAGAAACTACATTACCAGTCAAAAGTTTGGACACACATTCTCATTTGAAGGTTTTATTTATTTTAATTATTTTCTACATTGTAGATCGATCGACTGTTTAATTAATAATAATCATTTCTTAAAGTAATGATGGACGGTCGTTTCTCTTTACTGAGTTGAGTGGTCTTGCCATATTATGGATTACAACAGTAGTCAAATAGGGCTCTCCACTGTGCATTAACCCAACCTCTGCATAACACAACTGATGGTCTCAAGCACATTAAGAAGGCAAATAATTCCACATATTGACTCTCACGTGTTAATTGAAAACCATTCCAGGTGACAACCTCATGAAGCTGACTGAGAGAAGCCAAGAGTGTGCAAAGCTGTCATCAAGGCAAAAGGGGGCTACTTATAAGAATCTAAAATTAAAATCATATTCTGTATTTTTTAGCACTTTTATGTTTACTAGATAATTCCATATGTGTTCTTTCATAGTTTTGATATCTTCAGTATTAATCTACAAAGTAGAACAAAATTAAAATAAACAAAAACCATTGAATGAGAAGGTGTGTCCAAGCCGTCCAAACTTTTGATTGGTACTGTACTTTGACTACTCTTTAGATTGCTATAAAATGTTGTACTGATGTCCATGAGACACATTTTCAGATTTTGATGTTCTGGGATTTTTTTCTCTAGCGCTGAAGTAATTTGGTTTATAACCAAAAACAAGCAAAACTAAGACGACCATCATCATCATCATCATCATCATCATCGACTGCTGTTTATTATTAACCAGAAAATGTTACCATGTGAAAACTTCTTAACAAGACAAATCTGTATATTAATAAGACTCCACATAGCTTTCCCAAGGTAACTGTTAATCTATGGTACAGTATTACAGAACATGATCCTCTATTCTTTCATTGTGAAATGGATGCCATTCTAAACCGTTCATTATTTCAAAGCAACGCTAAATATCACGTGCAAAAGAAGCACTCCTGGAACTTCCGGTATGGGGTGTGCTGAATAGACGCGTGCTCGGTTGGCTCTAACTTTCCCACTCTTATTTTACCTTTTAAACCTCGTCTTTTTTCAACATAATTTGTTTGCAACAGCTTTATAGGCCAGTGTTAACTGCAAAGACCTCCGGCAATGTCGAAAGCAAAGGGAAAACAAGCTGAAAAGGGCAAAGGTTCTCCAGCTCCGACTCCTAGCATTACTACAGCTTCGACTCCTAGCATAACTTTGGCTGACATTAGCTTGCTACTGGATGGACATAGAGCAGCTCTCACGGCTGATTTCAAATCCTCATTCGAGTCTCTGACATCTACCCTGGACAGCATACACTCCACTATCACAGACAGACAGGCAGCGTATACATTATCTGGAAGCTAATGCTAATGAAGTCGACCAACGTCTCCAGCAACTTGAGAACGCATGCTCCGCTCTGAATAAGGTAGCAGATTTGGAGGGACGCAGCAGACGCCAAAATCCTCGGATTATTGGCCTACCTGAATCTATCGAAGGTCCACGTCCGTCTGCCTTATTCTCCCAATTCCTCGTTGATACCCTCGGCACGGAGATTCTTGCTTCGCCCCCCGAGCTTGACCGAGCTCACCGGAGCCTCGCGCCCAAGCCTGCCCCAGGAGGGAGACCGAGACCTGTAATCCTGCGCTTCCACCGCTTCCAAATTAAGGACCTAGTGATCCGTGAGGCCCGCAGGCAGGGTGAGCTGAACTACAAAGGCCATAAGATCCGCTTGTATGATGACTACAGCCCCGACGTGTTAAAGCAGCGCGCCGAGTACAGAAGCCCCATGGCTGAGCTGTACAAGCGCGGGTACAAGCCGGCTCTCCTCTTCCCAGCCAAGCTGCGCATCACCCTGCCTAACGGGG
>NW_011332982.1:288129-326204 GCF_000735185.1 Notothenia coriiceps
ACATTGCTGGCTAGGCGCGTTATTTTTGATGCATTGGAAGGGTCCTCGTCCCCCCTCTCATACACATTGGATAAAGGATGCCCTATACTTTGTGAAATTGGAAAAAATTAAACACTGTATTTGGGGCTCAGACTTAAAGTTCACAAAAATGTGGCTACCCTTCTTAGAACATGTTAAGTCTCTCCAGTTGGAGTCCGTCCCCATTGGCTGAGTCGCCCCCCCCTGTACCGCAACAGCTCACAAAATGTCTCGCAGGTTATTTTTATTTTTTTCCTTCTTCTTTTCCCTTTTGGGATTTAAAAGAAAAAACATTCTTATTTTTATTTTTTTTCAATATTACATTATTGTCTAATTGTAACTGATGTATTGTGTCTTGGGGTTGTTTTGTTAGAAATCGCAGGGGTAATGCATTGTATTGATGTCTTTGTGTATTGAAAATCGCAAAAATAAATCATATATATAAAAAAAAAAAAGCACTCCTATTAAAGCTTGTGAATCATGATGTTTATCTATAGGTGTGTCAATGTATATGGCTGCAAGGTGAGTACAAACAGATCCTATTGTGACATTGTACTTGTCATGGACATCAATGTTTTAACTACCCTTTCGATTGCTTATCTTTTCAATTCTAAGGTACAGGACATTGTGTGCAAAAGGGACCGCTTCTATCTTTGTAATCAAAGTTTACTACTTATTATAAGTGGCTCTCTGTGTCGCATTCTTGCATGCCAATTTTTTCTCATATAATGATTCTTTGCAAGCCTTAGTAATGAGGTGACTGTGATAAATCATGGTGTCAGGTAGAACATGAAGTTAAGGCCTGTTCAGGAACACCCAGCTCAACGAGAGATTTGGTGGAGTTAGAAGGTATTATGTTTCATCTACTTCCTGTGGTTAAAGTAATAATTCAATCCCACAAACCCCCATACTGTATCAGCCTTCTGCACCCCTAACCCAACCAGTTCAACTGAAGACCTCAGCTGTTGAGCTTTGTTGAGTCGCTGTGTTAAAAAGCGGCAAGAATGTGTTTTAAGTAGTCTCTGCGTTTTGGATGAGGTGAAGCCACGGCTCTGCATTTAAAAACTTCTCTCCTCTCTCAGTTGGCGAGGTGCCAGGCTGCTGCAGGGTGGTGGGTCCCCTCTGAAGGTGATGTTGTATGAGTGTGTGTGCGTTACGAGCATTTTGTGTGGAGCGAGCCTTCGTTTGTGGCTTCCACTGTTGTGTAGAGAGCTCTGACGTGATGTCTCCTGTCCCTGAAGTCTGGGCCATCGCACTAGTGTTCACTGTCGCTCTACTCCAAAATAAACATGTATCTCCTACACACCCAGAAACCACGGGTAACCTGCACCATGTCAAAATATCCACTTGGCCGTCTAATGGATTTTTACTGCTTTTTATCCACCGCCAGCCGCTCATTACACTATCCAGTTCTGCAACGGAGGACTCAAGATGAGGAATGTTTTTTCTCTCATGGGAATAAGCCAGTGTGAGTATTAAATAACAATTAAATGAATTGGATATCAAACAAACTTCAGATGACTGTGACACACTCATCTTGTTTGAATTTACCAACACAGCCACACGTCCAGAGATCCTCAAATCCTTTGCTGTTGAACTGAAGGTTTCAGGAAGCGTGAGTGGAAAGAGATATTTCAGTCCTATGAGACACATTCCCTTCTGATAAAAGTGCATTACCACAGACAAAGGGAGGCGCTTGGTAGAATTAGATCGGAGTGGGACTGGTGCCGATGAGAGCTTGGCCGGCTGCCCTGGCAAGCCACACATGAGCGAATTTAATTGCCAGACAGACCAGAATAATTCTTCTATAATCTGAATTTATACAGTCACTTGAGTGGGACCATAACACGCTGACAGGGTGTGTTGGGTATCAAGATAGAGTGCCTGGCGCACATTAGTAGAGGCAGATGAAGAGAGAGAGGAATAATGTGGGCATTGTCGAGTCGAAAGGCCCCATCACTGTACCAGTGACTGTACTGGCCGTGAACTCCTTCAGAGCCGACCTTCTGCCTCTTCGTCAGACAGCAACATGGAAACATTAAAATGGCCCTTTAGCCCCTGACAGACCACACTTGTCTGGAGACCTCTTTTCAATCTGGTTATCTTGTGAAATGCAGACTTGCAAGGCCTCTCCGTGCCCTGCAGAGTCAGAGGTAGGAGTGAGAGCGGCCTTGCTTCCCCTCAAGGGTCTTCTGAGTACCACATTCATTAGAGACCTCCTGTCATGAAAAGCGGATGGACAAGTGTGTGTACGGGTGATTCCTGTGTGCATGTTCGGGCATGTGCATATGTCTGCTGAGGTGCCAACATCTTCAGCGAATGATAGATACCTCCAGTAAGGTCAACACTCCCCCTCCGAGCGTCCCTGTGTTTTTTCCTTGACCCCTCCAAGAGGTCGCCTTGCCTTGTTGCATCTGTCCCACTCTGGAGACACTCAAGGAGAGCGAGTGCTTTTAAAAGGCAGGATGCAAGGCTAGGCTTCTCGTCCAGTTGTAGATCTTTCATGCCTGCATGGCTCCGTCCTTGAAGAGTCACGAAGGAAGATTCTGTGTGGTCCAAACTTTCTCTGATGACACGTCTGTCAGTGCAACTTATTGTCCCGGTTCCTTGAAATGCAGCGGGACAGGATTGTTAAGGCAGACTTTTAAAGAAAATGTAAGTAAGTGGTTTGCTAAGAGCACATGTTCCGAATTTAGATTAAATGATATTCAGTGATTCAACTCCAACCTGCTGGCACTTCCTAAAGTCTGAAAGATTTCACAGAGGGCCTTGGAAACATTCTTATTTCCTCCCTAGCTTCAGATATTTGCATAAAGGGATGCAGGACAACATTTATATTTAACAGTGAACATTATTACTTGACCATACCTAGTTTTATTTGGTAATGAATTTCATATTTGATTAGCAATTTGAAAGAAAAGATAAATCTGCTAAATATTTTATATAATACAACTGTCTTTTATTTCCACTGTATTTTCTGCCATGCATCAATCTGTCCACAGAATTCTTTTGTACTATCTTCGGTTGAAATTCATTGGTTTGATATCTCTATCCATCTCTCTAACTAACTTTGCTGAGCAGACGTTGCTTAAAGTGTAATTGGAAGTTTTTTTCAAATCTGTGGGTAAAGCTTGTCATCTGGAAAGTACATATTAGAGGTGCATCTGCAGGTCCATCTGCTATCTACATCCAGCCCGTGCACAACATTAGATATTATCTTCCGGATGAGGTGGATCTGTTTGGGGTTTGGAGGCAATCTGATGATTTTTTGACTTACTGAATATATTCTCTCCTTGACCAGGGGGTAAGTTTCCATCCGTATCTCTTCTCCCTGTGATGAATGGTTTGGCCCCAAGTGAGCAGTAACTCCTTTTCATTGCTGAAGGCAGTGCATGATGCCTGCAGCCAAGTGTAGCTGTTATCGCTCTACGCAGGCTATTCTGCAGTTTGTATGTTCAACTGAAGGTGAAGGGTAAACAAGCGTGCATATACCTCCCCCCTCACGCAATCTCAGAACTAATCTCTCCCCCGAGTATGAAGCCTAATTAGAGCTCCCTACCTCAGCTGGCCCATCAGTAACATAATCCCATCCAGAATTACAGCTAATTGAAGGTGGGCGACCAGAGGTGACTCTAAAGCTCAGCTTTTCCAATAGAAATTCATTTAGCCCACCATCAAGCAATTGCATAAAAAGAAACGCAACCTTTCCAGCTCAATAACAAATTCAATTGCAAGCTTTCCATCCCCACACTCTAATGAAACAACTCAAATATCAAATCTGCTAGATATTCTTATAACTCTATTTTATTGTGGTTAGCCATGAAAACCGTAACACAGATTTTTCCAGAGTTGAACAACTACATGATAAATGTGTCTGACAAATACAATAGATGGACTCTTGGAAACTTCAACATGGAGCAGAAACTTGAGACCTCAGTCGTTGGTGAAGGGGTGGACGCTGCAGAGGAACCCCCTGCTTGGATACAATTAGACGTGAAGAGGTGCACTCTTTATCTTCTGTCTGTGGCCCACAACAAAAGAAAAATGGACTCAACGTCAGCAACGGCGGCCTTTCGGTGTGCTAACCCTCTTCTCTTGGCACATATGTTACCGTCTTTCTTTCTTAAGCTAATAATAACACAGAGAGATCTTTCTTTCCGGGCTCTGTGTAGTCTGCATGAGTCAGCAGAACTATAAATGTCGCAAGGATTTCACAACACAGTATGCAAATCTCATCTACCGTGGGATTGATAGCCTGTATTTGATTTTTGGGGATTAAAAGAGGGCTGAAACAAGAAACAACAGCACATGAAGAAAGAAATGACATATAAAGAGTTGTGGAATGTTTTAATTACAGTAATTTAGATGAGGAATTACATGTGGCTACTGCGCTCTGGGTGAAATGTATTGTATGGCTAGGCTGTCATTAGTGAATGTGTGGGAGGACCTTCACAGCATGAAGTTGACCTCACACTGTAATCAAATGTATCCATAGGTTAATAAATATTCACTGCCAAGGAGGGAAAACAAAAGTGGTTTGCTAACCTCTAAGGCTTCCTCTAACTGCCTGCTTTATCATTATGGATATGTTGGGTTGTGTCTGCTGTTATAGTTCGGCTACAGTGTTTTATAGACCCGAAGTGTTGTATGTGACTGTGTCAAAGTTTAAAATCAGTCACAGGATGTCGAACTGTGAGAAATCTGTGTATGAGTGAATACATGAAAGCCCAGCAGGGCACTGTGGTTCACAAAACTACATATTGTGATAGAGATTGAGAGAATGAGGACACGAGCGAGGAAATCGGAGAGAGAGGAGGGGAGAGTTCAACAGTGAGGGAGTTAGTGGGGAGGGCAGAGGGAGGGATACAAGCAGGAGGCCCAGACAGGCTAGAACAAGAAAGCAAAGAAAAATATCTAATTGGAATCAAGTGTCCTGACAGAGTGCGTGGGCGACTGAATTCCGCAAGGCGTGCTGCTTTTCCACTTGCAAGAAAGAAGTGTAAGAGAGCGAGGAGGGGAAAAAAAGTGTTGAAAATCCCCTTGCATGTAGTGATTTTATTTCTGGGAGGGTTTGGTAAAAACAAATGATAGTAGGGTGGGGAGGATGGCCACAACAGTATTTCCATTTCAAACTGCTTTTTGCTAAAAGGCGTTACACACCACTCTGCCTGTGTGGTTGGCCTTCTGACGGAGGAAATGCTAAACGATGACAAACTGAAACCTCTGATTTAATTTCCAATTTCTAATTAATTCTAACTACTTGTGAGGGTAAGAAGTGTGTGTTTTTCCATGTGTCTAGAAGTGTGTTCCTGTGAGGAAGGATGGAAGGGGTCAAAGGGTACTGCTGCCTTTTAAGAGGTCAGTTTCAGAGACATTTTTCTCAGATTTAATGCTCTCCTCCGCTCATCTGACCAAAGCCAAAGAATTTAGATTTTTAGGGTTATCCCTGAACACAAATGTATAAGATCACACTTGTACCTCCAAACGGGGTACACTTTATGATGACTATAACCCCACAATAACTTATCTACTTTGTCTACTTACCTAATGGGAATATTCCACATTTTGGAAAATATGCTTAATTCGATCACGTGTTTACTCTTTGACAAATTAGCTTAGCTTAGCGTAAAGACTAAAAACTGGATGAAACAACTAGCATGGTTTGCCCACAAATAAGAATGTTCATTGAGTAGATGGTCACTGTTTGTGGCCCCACACGGCACATCGAAGTCTTCACGCATCCCCTCATGTTGTTTAAAGTATCACGGCTTGGAGATGAAGTATGGGAACAATCTTTCAGCCAAATGGACGATCTCGTCTCTTTCCGTTGACCTTTGCTGGTCCAAAGGTAAAGCTTGCAGTTTACTTCAAAGTCCTGGTGAGGGACTTGGGGCCCCGGGAGACACTCCGCCTGACCACCAGGCAGAACCACAGGATAAAGCTAAACACATGACATATCTTAAAGGGAGCCGGCCAGATTGGAGCATGATATGCACGTCAGCTGTTTTGCTTATTTTTTCTCTGGGTTATATCTGAGGAAAATCAATCTGTGGATGTTTTCCCATCATGCTGTACTGTACTGTTGTTCCTACTGTGTGGGCTTCCCCTTAAGATTCCTCTGGTGAAGCACCGTGGTTCTCTGGTTTAGGAGTTCAGACACAATGCTGTCTCTCTTTGTCTCTTACTCTTTTTCTCACAACACACTTCTTGAGACAAACGTTTGTGTTCTACTTTGGTGGCTGAGCCCTTCCCCCAGAAAATAACACATGTAATACAGATGAGTGAAGGTGGGTGGGACTTAATTATATTGTGTACCTCAAGACCCCCCAAAGCAATATGGGCCCACCCGGGCAGAAGCCAACCTCAGGGGGAGAAAACTGACAGGGAAAGTGTTTAGAATCCAGTTTAGGTGAGATTACTATTAACTTTTAACGTGTGAACATCATGAAAATTAGCATCAGTCTTTGCAGTTCTATATTTACATTTGAATGTGTGAAGTGCAATATAATGACAGCCAAGTGTATTCTTTGCTTATGCTATCTGTTAATTAGTCCCTCTTGTGTTGCTGTAATTAGTGGTTAGAAGCCGAGCAGAGACAGTGTTAGTTTGGAGGGACGTTGGCGCAGTAGTAGGGTTTACATCTGTAACCATAAAACATTCCAAACAAATAGGGCTCAGAGTCACTTTTTCCCACATATTTCTTAAATGGAACACCAGGTTTCGCCCCTCCACTTACATCCCACCACCTGTGACAGGGGGAGCGATCAGGGACCACTTTGAGAGTGTAATTGAAAACCTTGGGCCCTCTCTGTGGTGGACACGCTATTTGAGGCTCACAGGGCACAGAGGGAAACTTAACTCCAGTTATTGTTCGCTGTATAGCCATAATCAAGGGAACACCCTTTCTCACTATAAAGTCAAAAATAGGGGTATGAAGTGAGTCCTCTGCTGATAAAATACATTATGGGCAATGTATAGTTATTTGTGGGCCATTTGTGGTTAGTCTTAGGAAAAAACAAAGTGGAAATATGGTGTAATAGAGCTCTGCTTGTTCTCCAGATGTAGACAGGAGGACATTTTTCATTTGACACGGTGTTGTTGCTGCATTGTTCTGCAGCGTATCTACACTTGACATTCAACTCGAGCCGTGAAGCAGTGTGTACCTCCCTTTCTCTCAAAGAATCTCAGCCGAACACTCTCATCCTGACACACCTCTCAAAGCATAAACATTACGAGATTCCAGGCTGATAGCTAGAAGGTCCTTCTCTGGAAAGGCCATCCGTCACAGGTCATTCATCCTGTTCAGTCAAAGGTTAAAGCACAGCCTGAGGACGCCGATTGCAGGTTGTGTAATTTTAGAAATCTGTCTGGGAGAGAAAAAACGAATTGTAAAAAAGAATCTGAATTATTAGGTTGCATATTTAGATTCCCATGACTATAGATGGTATTTTACAAGTCAAATACATCACTATACAACTATGAACGGAAATCTTGATTTTGTAAAATATGTAAGAACTTTACAAAAATGTGACCTAATCAAGGGAAAAAGAGAAAGAAAACATGTTCCTAAAGCGTTGCCAATCTTTCCAAATATATTTTCCAAAGGCATTATCAAACACAGTGGCACAATTTAAAATATGCATCATCCAACTCTACTGTATGTTTGTTTTCTTTAAGAAATTGTTTGAGGGACTTCCTGTTTCACATAGACGTGCATTTCCAAATAATCCAAACCCAGCTTAACTGCCCCCCTCTCACAGACTAACATGATCCTGTACAAAGTAATATACCTTTTAATGTACCTGACTTAGAGCACAGGTATTCAACTGTGCCCTCAAGACACATATTGAAGTACACTACAGCCCAACACCGTGTATCATTTACAAGACCATGACTCCCTTTCAAATATGTTACTATTAAACAGAGAAACATGTTAGATGTATTCTCTAATAGCTCAACTATAGTACATTTTTGTGTTCAGAAAAGGCTGTATGAATTGTTGAAACCCATCCTCTTTATGTAACACTTGTTCTTAATAAACAGTCACGCATCACCTCTGGCAGACTGTTAGACAGGCTGCACTCATCATCTCCACCATGCCATAGCACATAAACAAGTAACGCGTTGTTTTCTGACCGCTGAGGAGAGCTCTCGGTGTCTGTTACTGTAACTAATGGTAAGAAACTTGCGCTGCCTTGCCCCTGACCCTGTCCAGATGGGACGTCTGAACATTGGCTTGGAAAAGTTAAAAATAGGGTTAGTAAGTAACACTTCATCTATCTTTTCTCGGGCCTGTGGCAACCGGCTGAAAGAGAACAAACCGCGTCACTTTTTTCTCAACAATGAAAGAGATGCTGGAAGAGCTCTGACATTTGCAGGGATGTTGTTTTCTTTTTTTCTTTTCAGGGGGGATATCCTGCATTTCTTTAAAGCTTTTAACTCAGACAATCCCTCTTTTAAACTGTCAAAGTGAAGCATGTCGAACATAGCACTGTTTATGCAGCGCAGTTCCGTGGACTAATTCATTAAATCCAGCATGGAACATGGGATTATTTTCCTTTGCTGTTAACACTTACAGCTTGTAAGGTACAGCAACTGTGCCAAGCTAATTATATTTAAGTAACTGTTAAATTACATGATACTCTAAAAGGGAATGTGAATCAGGAGCATTTTTGTCCTCAACTCTCTTTTAGGATGACTCAGGCAGAGGGTTGTGCGCGCAGTTGTGAGTTTTCACAGGCGCTCTGTTTTAGCACAGGTGTTATGGTGATATGTGCCTCAGGCTCTAAAGTGTGCTATTTTCAACAGTGTGCATGTCATGACATATTTCTGGTACTTTGTTGGTTGGTTGTATGCAAAAGGGTTGTTACAGGTGTGTGAGTGTGTGTGTGTTCCGTGTGTGGGTGTGTTTGAATGTGTTATCTTGCAAGGGAGGAAAAGAAAAAGGAAGTGAGAGAGGAAAAGCAAGAGTTGAATTGAGCTCAACACGGTTCACCACAGATGGTTATTGTTTAGAATTCCAGGGTCATGATCTCATGCTGCGCTCTCCTTCTATCTCACAGACCCTGTAGGCTATGAATTAATCAAACGAAACACAAGCCTTGATATTGTAAGTACTTTCCTATCAGATTACAGACTACAGCCCCTGTCAACAGAATTCAGATTACTTCAGAAATAGGCAGAGACACTTGTGATTAAAGTTACAGCCAGCAGCGCTTCAGAGGAGAAGGCCAGCCCTGCAAATGATCAGGAACTAATCTTTAATACATCCAAGGACAAGGCAAGCATCTCACCTCGAGTCTGTGTGACAGAGAGGTATACTTCCTTCTGTCCCTTTCTACTGTGTTTACTTTACTGTTAACCAGGGGGGATATCCTGTCTATGCAGGATCTCTTTCTTCTTTCGGTGCCGTCTCAGCCAATTGCAGTCGCGGACGCACTGAGGATGTCGAAAGCAGAAGACTCCGACAGATGACGCTCCAAAATGCCTCTTTGTTTGCACAAGACAATCAGCATAGAAAGCCTTTGATGGGATGAAGTGTCCCGCCTGTCCCCCACCGCCTCACACCTCCCATTATCTCCTTCTCCACCTCCCTGCATGGGATCCCCGCGCAAAGAGACGTGGGACTGAAGCATTTAGCTGCTGTCAGTCAGCGAGAACAGGGCTGCGGAAGAGGACATGGAGGAGCTGTCTTGGCTGACTGCTGGCAAACGAGCCACAGAGGCCCCATTACTTTCCCTGCTTGTCAGGAAGGAGTTAACCCCAGGGAGGGAGGGGGGCAAACATTAGGCTCAATGGTAACTGAGTGTGTAATTAATGCCGCAATGTGTCCAGTCCCCAGGACCTTCTCAACCTCGAGACCCTTTCTCAGACTCTGGAAGAGAGGGAGAGGTCAGCAGGAGGAGAGGGGGGCATCCGGGCCCCCCTTATGCCACTGCATCTGTCCAGAGAGAGGATATAGTCTCCGTCAGGGCCTCAGGGCGAATGACCCTTGTCAGCCATAAAGTTATGGGAGACAACAGATTGGTCTCCGATGACGGATGTGTGGAAGGAGAGCATTTCATAGTCACATGATTTACACTGACTTCTACTTAATTCTACTGATGTTTGGTAGGAAATGAATTTAATAGCTTGACCGCAGTATAATTGACCCAAATTAAATCACTTTAGGGATTGTTTTCTTGTTGTTGCTCGTGAAACAATTTTCAAATCCCTTGTAGGGTATAATTTCTGCCTGCGTCTAATGAGCTCTGTTTGAAAAAGCTATTTTAGGAACAGTCCTCATTTTGAGAATGTTACAGTATGAATAATAGATCCACAGAAATATTTTGGCAATATTGCTTAGGGTAACAAATTACTTTGGCTCTATCTTTCTAGACTATTGATATTATAAAAACAGCCCAATCACTGCGACATCAATCAGGATGAATGTTTTTCTTTTTTTTAGGGAGGCTGCTATAAAACAGTTTCTGCTGTTCATCAATTTAAAAATCATAGGTATTGCTCTCTGCTTCTGACTCAGTTTGATGGATTAGATACGTTTGGACATGTTAAAGTCTGTTATGGCTTGAGAGGGACAGGTCATGTCATGTGCAGCTACATCAAAATACCACAAGACAGCCAAGTACTGAGGAGTGTACGCATATTGCTGCTGGGCATTATGTGTCTATGGGTGTGGTTAGTATGGCTTGTTCTTGTAAACGTTTATTGATGAATGTCCTTAAAGATAAGAATGATCTTATCGTGGCTCATATTTGGTTTGGCATCTTGCACAGATTCCTAAACCTCTTGCTTGTTCAGTTTTTGGCCAATTCCAAGATTCCAAGGCCAAACTAGCAGTGCTGAAGTTAGCTTTGGCCCCACGGAGGCTGTGGGAGCATTTCTAAGTTGTTAAAATAAATATAGAAAGACCTTCACAGAATTACACTTGATCTGGGAAATATTGCCGTCGACCATGCCCTTCCATGTTTGTTTCAGATGCTGCTAAGTAGTGATTAAGTACATTTTCAACAATAGTGTGATTGGTTGCTTCGTCAGAGTCTGGAGTAAACAAATAACACGCTTTAGTAAGAGACTTGAGCCAGAAAGGAAACTGGCATCTGCAACCACGGCCTCATGTCTTGAAGTCGAATGGCCTCCTATGTAGCTTTCCCCACACCAGGAATCTTGATGACCAAAAGCCATCTAACTCTCTTGTCAATGGTGGTGAGAGCCGCTTCACCACATGTGAGCATTCCTGGGGCACCACGGCCTCGCCACAAGCTCATATTTATCGTGTGCGGTTGAAACGCCACAGAGGAGCCCACAGCCGACACATAGCTCAAGGAACACACACACACACACACACACACACACACAACATACACACATGTTGTATGCTGTCTGGCCTCGCTCTGCGATGTCTGTCCAGCTCATCTCCTCCAATATAGACAGAATCAGCAATATTGTCGATGCCAGCAGTTCAACTCCTGTAAAACAAATCTGGCAGCCATGAAATCACAATATGAGCCGCCTCCCATCAAGATCAGTGTGCTGTAACTTGCTTAAAGGGTGACCCACCAGGCTGGTACCGGGTAATTACTGCTATTCTAAGTCTTTTGTATTTTTAATTAACCCAAAGTTAATGGAGTTTAATCACTAACACCAAAAAAGTTCCCTGTCTTTAAAACGCATGGAGTGTTTGTTATAGGAGATATAACGACTGTCAGATAGGTTGTCTCTGACACACACAGGCCATTAGCAGCGAGTAAGAAGTGCGGGGAGTCCTTCCTCTGAGCCCTTTGATTGTGGACTGTCTCAGTAGTTTTAGTCGTGCTTGGCTATTATCATCCTCCAAGGTAACGTGCAATGCTGCTTTTATGTCTTCCCTGAACTTTGGACCCAGCTGGATGTGTTTAGAACTGTTATAATGTAACAGAGGTTCAAAAGATTTCACTACCTTCCATTTAGCTCTCCTGCTGACACTGTTGGGCCACTTTAATATGCTTCCACACAGAGTCTGGATCTCATCAAGGCCATATGAGGAAAGGGAGAAAGGTGGGTGGGTTGACAGAGGGGCTGGCTTTACAGGGAGAATCAATGTGATAAAGTACGGATCCATTAGCCGCAGTGGTGCTGAAGCCTGACAGATACAACGGGCTTGTGGGCTGATTAGAGCATTCGAGAGGGCAACACTACATGAGGGACATTATGTTGTGATAATTGTTATACAATGTGGCGCAATCCTTTGTTTTGACTGGACTTTAGTGGCTTATTACTGCTTTTAAAGTGTGATATTTGACGACAGTAACTTCTGGATCAATTTGAAAGAAAAGCCCAAAACCACACTTTCACAGTTTCAGTATACGTCACAGCCCCCGACTCTACTGGACCAGAGTGTCAGGCCAGGCATGAGTACAGAGTATTTTCCTAGGCTATGGCGTCACTTTCCCCTGGCCTCTCTGGAGAGTGTGGTTGGACGCTGTAAAACTTTACTGAGGGGAGTAGTGCGACATGGGAGTGTCTCACCTCCATTAAAGTCCTTGCCAGGGTGCTGCGGCATTTAAACACTCATAAATAAATAACGGTGAGATCTACAAACCCCCAACATGGAGTTCCCCAGTCTGAGAGGGGGGGACCGCAAGGGGTACGGCAGAGTAAAGGGTCAGCAGAGGCGTTCTGGTCTGATACCAAACTAAATTACTCCCAAAAAAACTTTACAGTAACCACTAATACCCACTGGCCCTCTCTAGTCACACAGAGCCTCAGCCAAGCCTCTGCTCCCTGGGAGAACAGGGCCACCAATATAGTCATCATAACCAGGGTGTTTTTCTTACCCTTGTTTTACAGGCGAGGGGTTAAGTCACCAGCATCTGGAGGCCCATTCTGGAATTGAGGGAAGGTCAGCTCAGGAGCAGGCTTTTTCAATACTGTGAAATAAATTGCTGAACCAGATAGAAATGTTGGAGTGGGTTTGGGCAGCTTGCACAATGTAAATGTCAGTCAGGTGTGACGTTAATAGCCTATATCCCGCGCTTGGCAGAATGAGGTTGTGCCAGTTGTAGGCAGAGTGATGAGTGTGAGGTGGGGAGCCTTGGATTAATCTGCTGGCGGGACTGACATACAGAGTGAGAGGGAGAGTTTGGAGAGACTGGCAGAAAGCTGTTAGCAGGCTGACATCACCAGAGCTGATAGAATCAAAGTTCTGGTTGTAAACGAGCGCGGCAGTCCGGAGCGGAGGGGCTGGGCTATGTCAGCCTCCTGAGGTAATGCACACGGCTGCGAGTCCTGCTTGCTCTGCAGCCGGAGGATTTGGGGGGATTTGGGGTGGGCTTTTTTCAACTAGGCGTCCCCCTGGTATCTGGATGGACAGCGCTGGCGAGGTGAGATTGATCTGCGGTCGCAGCCGAGCCCCGCGGGCCTGACAGTGAGCAGCATGAAGACAAACCGAGGCCCCAGCAACGGCCAATGATCTTCATCGGTTACACAGAGAGCAAACGGGACAAGAGCTACAGCATAGTATGTTTACCCAGGTGTGTGTTGTTGCTTGCCAGCAGCTGAGGAACAATATTGAAAGCAGACTGAAAGCTAAGCTGTATGTACAAACCTGAGCAAGAACACCAAAATGGCTTGGTTTATTATTTTCTGAAGGCAAATCAAGGCTGGGATCTCCCTCAAAAACATGCTTTCCTTACAACCCAAGTTCTGCATTCCCATACTCTTTCCTTTCCTTATCTTAGGAGTGAAAATTATCCGCAATTGAGATGATTTAGATATGTATGTTATGGGAGGAATTATGGTAAATTGAGTCTAACAGAGCACAGGCTTTTGATGTATTCACAGGAGAGACAAAACTGAATTTGATTTCAATTAATCCAAGTAGTTTTGCCATATCTATAAAAAAAACCTCCAACTGTTTTTCCGCAGAACATGCATTAGCACTTAAAGCTGTTCAGTGAATAGGACCAGAAATGCAGAGGTGGTTTTGCAGAAAAAGTTTCTGGCTTGCCTACTTAGTGTATATATGTAAGACTGTGGATTCATATTCCAAACCCCAAATGTTCACTCTGCATGAGAGAAAGTATTGCAACAGCTATTGGCAAACAAGCCTGACTACAAGCTCTTTTTTCTCTTCAGTGTATAAAAGTATTAGTATGTTAGTCATGCCAGGAAAAGTAAATCCTCCGGAGCTCTTTGCATGCACATACAAGCACGTGCATGTACGTTTGTACATGCCTAAGTGCGTACTTATAGATGTGTGTGTGCAGACGGAGACAAAATCTATCTCATCATTTCAGTGGGGTATTTCCAGCAAGCCCACTGCTTCTAATTACAATAGACCTTGCAGTCATTGTCTATTTTCCCTTTCTTTCATTTGTCTGCCATCAGCTTCATATGGTTGCAGTTTGCATTAATTCATATGTGGTCCACATTTGAGTTTGTAGCCTCAGTAGTTTAATCTCAGCCCAATCACAACAGAAAGGTATGTTCCGGATGCTTTTAGGAGTCATTCCATCCCTGCCCTCTGGGTATAGAAGACCAGTTATATTCTCAAATGCCAATGCAATAATAGCATTGTTCGACATGGGACGGCATAATCACCAGCACCCCGCGCCAGAACAAAAACACATATACACAAAACAGAACATTGCAGTATGAAGTTGTTTAGAACACAAAGATGAGAAATTGAAATAAGAGGAGGTATGGTTTACAATGGAAAAAGTATCCATATGGCAAAGGGTTAGCTTCTTCATGTTAAAGAAAACAATGTACACAATTTTTTGTATTGCAGAGGGGTTTGAAACCGGCACACATGGAAGAAGGTCATGCCATCTCTATTCAAAGGAACATACAAATTAAAAACAAACTCTAGTGCAGACAGTTTAAACTGAAAAGCATTATTTTTAAAAACGTTTTATATGTGTGGTTTCTACAATATGTCTTCCATATCCCTGCACACAGTCTGTGAGGTCCTTATTCTACTGTATGTCTGTCAGTATGTTCCGTTCAACTTTGTTTATTATCCATACTTCTGCACTAATAGTGCCAACACAAATTCCTGTACATTTATTTTTCTTGGCAATTAAAGTGTCTCCTTTATTCAGAAAGTCGTAGTCAATGTGGCGCAGGCCAAAAATGGAATCAATGATCCGGGCCAACAATTGAATTATAAAATGCAATATCTGTATGATTAGTGGGATTTTAGGGAGTAGGTTCACTTTATTGCTCTCTTAATGAGGGACAATCGGGGCAATAATGTATTTAGTGGAGCTGGTGGGGTGCCACATGCAGCAAATGTGACAAATTGGCTCTTGTAGTGCGGCTTTCCACAGGGCTGATCTGACTTGACATTCGAGAGGGTATTCCTCCTTTGGCAGGGACTGTGCAAGATAATGACTGCCATATTACATCAACATAGTGCCATGCCAACTGCTCAACTGATTACACATCCCATGATGCAAAGGCTTAATGCACTTCCCGTCAATAGTTGTCATACGGCTCTCAATACGTGTTTTTTCTCAAGCGGTGTTGTAACAGATTGTTAAACAATGAGTCTATTTTCAAGTGCTCAGAGGAAGGTCCAAAGGGATTATGGAGACATTAGTATAGATTACGTGTCTATTTGATATGTCTTTATTAAAGCATGACTTAAAATGAATAGGTCAGACTAATAATTTTCCTACGACACTGTCAATATATCAATTCACCTCATGTGTGTTCCAAAATGAAAAAGAAACGTAACGAGAGACCCAAAATGTTTTTACATTTATCTAAAAAGACACCCATGATCCTTTGGAGAGAGTTTTTATTTTGCTGCAGACTTTTCATTCATCATTTCAGACAGGAAGAAAGCTGTTGCTGCATCCCAAACTGAATTAGGAGTAATAGTCTATGACTAAATATACTAAATATAAAACTGAAATAAGGAAAAGATCATGCCTGGCGACACAGCAATTATTACATTTAACGATACGCTAGTCCTAAAACCAAGCTGAAAACCCCTCTATTCAAGTTCCATTTGTGTACAGTAACTACACATCTGTAATTCAATCTTGAAGAGAGTTTATTTAAGGTCTTCTTCAACAACTATGCTGAAATAAGATTATTCTATTTACTTGACCTCATTAATCATCTCTGCCTCCTTGTTGGATTGAATGTCCTGGAAACTGTCAGCCTTTTGTGCCAGACCGCCATACATTGTTTACTATTGTTAGAGCAAAAATAGCTCTCTTGCTCTGCGGTGAGTACAAAGGTTATCCTGATTTTCGAGAGTGAGTAAAAATCAGAAAAGCAAATCCCTGTTCACTCAGTGCCTCCCTTTTTATTAGATATTACACTGGGTTGTCAGGTGTGGGTGGGCTTGGCTTTCCTTCAGACTGTTAGCCCCAATCCAGAGGCTGATCCTGCCAGTTTATAAGTCACAGCCAGCCAACACTAGATTTCCAGAAATCAAAGCAGATTGTTGTAAATCGTGATCATCACTTCCTTTCTGAATCCAATGAAAGCATTTTGGGGCTGATGGGGGATTATTCTACCAGACGCTGGTGTAATGTAGTATGTTTGGCTTTACCTATCCATCTGGAATGCATTACACAACACAAGGTACACACTGTCATGGCAACATGGGGCAACATGGTCCAAGCCACCAGATCATTGAGGTCGAAGCTCAAAGAAAACAACTGATGTCACTCAAAGTGTGGAACAGAGAAGCCTGCTGCACGAGTTAGATGATTGACAGGATGAACACGTGCACAGTCCTATCTTCCTGTTAGAAAGCACTGCAACATTGCATATAGTGACCGCTCACTCCAAAAGCTCAGTGGCCCTGATGGGTCGCCCTGCGGTTAATTAGTGGGCAGTGATTTGGCCCCAAGAGGACCAGGTCGGCCCACGAGTGAGCTCACTTCCCCTCGTCTTCACACTCACATGCACGGCCGCTCCCCAGCTATGAGTCAGCGGACGGAGAGGGAGAGAGTGGGAGGCAGAGCGAGAGACAGGAAGTCATTTTACCCGCATCAGGCCCATCTCCAGTCTCATCGCCTGCCAACTCTGGGTAGTGTGATTACAGGCGAAACTGATTAAAACAAAACAACTTAGCCTAGTAGCCCCCCTCACCTCCCTCTCCACCCTTCCACACATTTACAGTACACATGGACTACGACACACACCCACACACACACACACACACACACACACACACACACACACACACACACACACACACACACACACACACACACACACACACACACACACACAATAGAAACAGGATGTTAGCAGGATCCTGGATGTGATCTTTTTAGACTCTAATGGAATCCTGATGGAACACAGGTGCCTCCTGAGAGTTGCAGCACTTACACTGAATACACATGAGATGACTCAATGCCCGCTTTCCTGTTTTAATCATTTAATGATTATTATGTCTTTAGGTATTTCCTTATGCTTTTGTGCCACTCGGGAGCTACAGTCTGGTTTCTTACAGAGTTAAAAGACTTGATAATAAAGTGATGAGAAAGCAGGTCTCTGTGGCAGCCACATAAACATGCCTCTGACTTTTAAAGGATTTTCCCTGAGACATCGGATGCAGGTGCTCTGCAGAGATCAAAGAGGACAAGTAAAACCTACTTAGATTGAGAACCCCGTGAGAGCTGATTTATTCAGAAAGTCCCGCTGTAAAAATGCCCTGCAGTTTGTTTGGGAACCTAAAGCTAATGATGTTGTAGTCTTCCAGAGCAGTTAAACAGGACAATGCCTTTTCTTTCACTGTGTAAATCCATCGGTGAGCTCTGTCATGGATTTCAAATGCTTAATGGCTGAGTATGCAATGCAGCATATCTTTCAGTGACATGATCTGATACCTTGTCTTACATTTTCTTTAAAAAACACAGAGTAGGATGGCACACATGGATTTAATTATAGGTGACCTGGTACTAAAAAGCATGCATCAATGTAGTACATTACAGTACTGTACCTATTATTGCCATGTGCTCAAGGCTAGGCAATTTTGAACTTTTTGAAAGTAATTGGAATCCACTCGAACGCCGAAAACCTCTTTAATGACACTGCCACACAAGCTACAGTATGTTGTTTTTAATGTGGCAATTTAGCTCACACTTTAGAGCAGAGTACTGGGTCAGAAATGAAATGTTTCCAAAACACAGTGAACCACCAAACATGTAAGTCCAACCCAACGCAGTGAAGCAGTTTGGGCGAGGAAACCATCCAGCAAACAAATAAGGCTTTAACTATACAGCCTCACCATTACCATGGTAACTGTGTGGTTTACTCTACAAATCAAACATAAAACAGTATAATAAAATGGGTTAATACAAGAGTAGAGCATTGAAGTAGACCAGAGTGCATCAGAGCAGGGCATACAATGGCCAGAAGAGTCAAAAATATTTAATTGGTAACTCATACAGCAAAAATCCACTTGCGTAGGTGTTACTTTGCCTAAACATGAGCATGTACAAATTCCCACCAAGATGCATCTATGATGAAATCTTGTCTTGTGAAAGCAAATGGCCCTTCTCGAAAAATGCCGACGTCTCAAGTTAAGCACTGAAAATATGACTCAATATTCAAAAGGACTTTAAAGGAAATTAATCACACTATAAGATGATCATCTGTTACTCAGTCCCATCCCTGGGGTGATATTGCCATGCCAGTCGTGACTCTTGGTTTTGGCAGTAGTTGATCAGCAATCATTTTTGACCTGTCACTGCATGCTTGATTTTCCACTGAATCAATGCATCATTGGCAGCAGGTTGGCGGAACAAGCCCTGATGATGGAAACATTTATGTTCAAGCCATTATATTTAACCAGGGCACTGAAACCCTGAAAATTACGGGGGTGTTTGATTGCCACCGCACATACTGTATTTTTCAACTTTCTGACTGCTTTTCCCATTACTGCATGTTTTAAACACACTGCTCATTCACAAACTGTCTGTACAAAGCGAAATATTAAGTGTTCCTTAAAATAGTCCAAGCCATGTTTCTTATTCCCTCTCTGTTAAGCAGCTTTTTGAACTAGGATTTATCCTCTTGGTATGTTTATGCCAAGTACTTGAATTTGGCTTCTGTGTGCAGAGTTCTTGTATGAGCATCTGTCAAAGTGACCATAAATAACATTTATTCAGTGATGTAACCTGGTGGCTTCCAGTAGAAGATAAATACCATAAACAAACACAACTTTGAAGCAGTGGTGTGTACAAACACAGTTATTAACAAACAAATATGTTATTTACACACACAACTTTCCATTCACCTGTGTGCTCTCCACATAACACTGTGCTTGCGTATTTCACTCAATGTGTTCACAAATCTAGACACACCCTCCTTCACATATCTGTATTGTAGCAATAATGAAGCTGGATGGTTTCCAGACACTCTTCCACAATGCTTTATATTGTACTCAGCCGTACTATAGAGAGCAGTGGAGAGCATGAGGACCACAGACCGAAACACTGCAAACTTGAATGAGATCAGTCCCTATGGATGACATGTAGCCAGTCATTATGGAGCTTAAGGATCAGAGCTCTGGCTTTGTTCCCTTGTCATGGTGTTATAAGGCTGAGATCCTCGGGACTGTGGGCTGTGTCTTCCGACAAGGCCTCCTCACCTCAAGCACCACCCATTCCCATATCATGTCAACATACCACATCTAACCCCAGAGGTGAGTGGATTTTCTGCCTGGTTTGTCCCCAATGCAGCCTTCTGTAACTGCTTGTATCCTCGCTGAGTGAATGCTTTAAAGACATCCTCATAGGGAGTTGACACAGGATGACACCACAACCCAAACTGTTTTACAACCAAGGGTGACCCGGAGGTGAAGCGCTGCTGAGAGGAACAGGGGTAAATAGGGGACACAAAGCAGCAACTCACAGTGCAAATACTCAGTAATAGGGATAGGTGGCTTGCAAGACCATTACCTGCAAGTATTGAACTTCTTGTTTTGACATGTAAAACACATACCCGGGAAAAAATACTGGAGACATGAGGGCAATGGGGAAGGCTGGGGTGATTGAGCACCTCCATACAATATACAGTCACCTGAGTCCACACGCAAGAGTGTAGAGCACGCAGCAGCCATCTATTTACTGCCTTTTGTCTGCCTTTTACTTAGTGGTGACATACAAGTTCAAGAACACGCAAATAGAGATCAGATTTAAGTTTTTCTTCTGACTATGTTCATGAACCATGAAAAGACAACCAAAGCTATATAACAGTTACTATGTTGAGCTTGAGGTGAGATTGTTTTGTCAACTGCTGTTTTTAAGGGCAAAACAATGACCTTTTGAACTCAACTTTCCTTAAAGAGCTCAGAAGAAACAATTTTATCGCAATTAAGTGGCTCCAACTGCTGAAGAATATCATATGAACATATTGGAAGAGCAGTTTTGACAAGGACACTTGTCACATCTTAAAACATGACCTATTATGATGATATGATAATCTATGGCCTATCATATAAATTGTTATTATATGTATTGCATTGCATGTATAATAAAGGTATTCTGATTCTGATATGTTGACTGTGCAGGATATTCAACCTACAAGAAATATTTGACTACAAATCATCAGATCCATAAGATGGTACGACAGACATTTCTACAAAGACTAAGAACTAAGAAATCATTTGTATATTGTAAGACTGTTCAAATGCAAACATGTTATGGGGAATTATGATGTTTTTATTTTGTCATACAAATAATTGAGAACTGACTGTCACTCAGTATGTAACACACTGTAACTGTAAATACCTCAACATTTATTATGTTTAATAAATGAAAGAGTGTAAATATACCTTTTTATGCTTCCTCACAAACAGGTTACACATTACAATTTTTTAATTAAAATACTTTACATATTACTGTATAAACTGCACTTCACTCTTGAAACTAATGGTGCCCTGTCCAGTCTCATGTAAATCTGCTATTTAATATTTTATGTGTGTGTGTGTGTGTGTGTGTGTGTGTGTGTGTGTGTGTGTGTGTGTGTGTGTGTGTGTGTGTGTGTGCGTGCGTGTGTGTGTCACATTGCTTGTAATTGTGTATTTGGCAAATAAAAGTGATTCTGCCTCTAATGGATTTTACTATTTTGTAACCAGATTACTGTAATCCAGTTTCGTTAACTTCACAATTTGAAAATAAGAACAAAGGGGACTTTATGACCTGAGCGACTAGCAGCCTCAAGTGGGATATAATGACAAACACTTAGGCTTGTTGCTCAATTGTGAAACACAGACCCAGAGGATGCAGAGTGCAGCCTAATAGCCAAAGAGCCTGGGTTTGGCTACAGCCACTAATTTGTACTATAGTGGTCATTACTGAGAGACAGCAGCCAGCTGTGGTGTAGTGCTGCTTATCTGGAGGTAATGAGAGGTAACATGGGTGTAATGTGGCTCCATGTGCACATATTTGTCTCCACATTCAGAATGCCTCTTGACTCTCCCTCTCTCTCTCTCCTTTCTCCCTCTGTCAAATAAATCCTCTGTGGCTGTTTTGAATCCCTCCACCTTTTTTTTCTCCCTCTCATTCTCCTATTGCTCATTAAAGTCGTGAAAAATAAAGCGTGTTTCAGTGCGAGATCGGGGGGCCCCCCGGCTCAGTTGTGGGAAGGGAACTGTAACGGTTAATGGAGGGAGGTCTCGCCATGCAGGGAGAAAAGACACCCACATTCAACACACACACAGATCAGAGAGCTACAATGTTTCTCGGGTGATGTCAAAGGCAGCAGATAAACAGGCTGGAGAAGCAGCGGGACCCCTGATGGGACTCAGGTGATGGAGGAGAGAATGAGAGAGGAATAGCCCAAGGAGACATGGCGCTTGTCTGGCCTGTTTCCCGGCCTCCCGTGTTGGAGCATGAAAAGGAGCAGGTCGTTTACACCCCAGTGAAAAAAAGCCACCATAGCCACAGCAGCACCTGGATGTTATTTGGGCTAATGGACTCAGGGCTTACTCAATAGTAATCAACTTGGGGGGGCTTGTCGTTTTGTTTCATGTGCCACCTTTCTCCAGCATTCCCATTTTATTGGTCTCGAACAACTTTTCTCTCCACTTTTTTCCCTCTTACCTGCTCCCTCCCGTCCTTATCTCTCCCAACCCTCTCCTTTCTCCCTCACATGTGTTTATTTTATTTTGTGGTGAGCTTTGTTATGACAAAGACTTCACTCCCCGGATGTATGCAGTCAGTGCTTGTGTCATGCCCTTATGAGGTATGGGGGGCCTCACAGCTTTGCCAGCCCCACCCGCCTTGCCCTTCAGGCAGAGAGCGCTGAGGAGGAGGAGGAGGGGGGGCTGGTGAAGGGGGTGGAGGGGGTGACTCCTGCACACACCCTGTCCTGTCCTGCCTGGCGTTGATGGACATTTCACACACACAATCACATAAACTGATATGGGATAGATTCGACCGGCTACATTTATTTTATTTTTTTCTCTTACGTCCTCATAGACAGTTTAAAAATGCTGACTTGAGACTTCCTGCCACAGTCCATTTTCCTGTCTCACTGCTATTACCTCATTCATACGAGCCTCAGTACAGTTCACGATTGTTTACCATCCATCACTAAGTCCTGGAGGGCTAAAACCTTCAGCTGAAGTGATGTTGGGCCCGATAGCTGCATAGCACAGTTTACCATGCAGCAGACTAATTTATCCTCCGTTGGCTTTTTCTTTATTCAAATCACCAGAGGATTATTTTAAGTGAGAATGCATGCCTTCGCTCTGGAGTGTTTTATATTACATTACTCAATCCCTTTCATTTTCACACAAAAATGACAAACACATTTCTTTGTTCACCATGAAATTCACTTAATTTGCCATATCATGGAAGAAGACACAACAAGCAGAGTCAAGGGGGATTTATGGTCTTTGAACACAGCAACTTATGAATGGTTTCCAATGGAAAGTTGATGTGAAATAATTATACATTAAATCCCCTGAAATAGTGCTTTAAAAACATTCTGTTTCTCACGTCTTTCTCAATTTAATGGCGAGACAACTTAAAACCAAAGATGCCACCCAAGACATACCACTCAGCATGGACTCTGCAGAGAGCTGTTTAAGAGGAAACAAATGGGACTGTACATGGAAAATAAACCTAGTATGATAAAAGTTTTCAAATGTGTTTCCACCCGTCTCATCTTCTCCCTTGAATGTGAAAAAGCCCTTAGCAAAATGTTACATTTCATCATTTTTCCATTCTTTAATTTTCCCCACAAAGCCTGACATGTTTTAAGAGGTGCAACCTAATATTGCCTGAACTCCAGGACCTACCACAAAGATCTCTGGGTAAATGGGAGGGAAGGAAGTGCACAGACAGGAGGACGGGCGTGGATGGAAAAGTGCGCAGTAACTTGGCTTTAGCACACCCTTAAGTAACAACACATGGCAGTGGAGGAATTCCACATTCGCGGACACTCTACATGAGCAGGGATGGGAAAGGCTGTACGGCTTTAGCACCGAGCGAGCCACCGGTTCCGAATGGGAAGCTGATAAGGCCCGCCATACCTAATTCCTTTCCATGTTCTCATCCTGGGTAGGCATCACAATGGGCATGATTCATGGGGGTAATTCCGCCTGCTACTGACTTGGCTCCTGTCTGCCTTTGGGAAGAATGTGACCTCACAATACGCCTCTTTCAGGCCCATCCCTGTCTGACTGCAACTAGCCTCTCCTTGAAGCCCTCTTCTATTAGAGACTGCCGAGTGAAGAAAAGGGAATGCTGCAGAAAGGCAAGGAAGAGAGGCTATGTTGAGGGGTAAAAAAAACTTTCTAACATACTCCTCCTTCCCCATCCTCTCTCTTCCTACATGACTTTCTCCTTCCTCAGTCTAATAACTAAATGATGTGCAGGGAGGAGAGGCATTTAAACAAATGAACTTGAAAGTCAACCACTGTGAAGACCACAGAGACAAGTCCTGATTGCACGGGGGGAAGTCGGAGGTGTGATGCCTGTTTTATGTTTCCATATATCCACCGCAGAGACTACCACAAGTCTAGCCTAAGTGATGATCTGAACAAGGACACGTGATGCAAAACAGTGTTTTGTAACATGAGACCTCTGAAGCACTCTCTATCTTGTGCTTAAACAAACTGCAATCATCGTGGGTAATTATTTAGCTGTATTAGGCCATTTGAAGCTTGGTTAATTCCTGGTTACATTCCATCTGTCACAGACACAAAGGCTCTTGTCTTTATCTGCAGTCAGCGCTGAAATATAAATTACTCTGCGGAGTTGCCTGAGCAAAATTGGACTTACATAGGATGGAACATAAAAGTGAATAATCACATTCACTGCCAATAGAGAGCTAAGAAAACATATGGTCTACAAGGGCCTTAAAAAACGATAAGGATATAATAGTATGCCTTAATGGCCGAGAGCGTTCTTCATTTCTAACAAGATGAATTGGGTAGTCAGTCACAAGGCATGTGAAGTTGAACAAGGTACACATTTGTCTTTTAATTGAATCAAGACTTTAAGGCTAAATGTGAGGCAATCACAAGCCAGCTAATTCCAACTTAAAAGTGGGCAGGAATTTATCCTCAATAGGGGAAATCTTATCCTCAAATGTAGAATGTATGTAATTTGCCAGCACATAAGGCATGAGGCTAGTAATCAACGGCTCCCTCTTGGACGTAGGTTTCAGAAATGAGTTATTCTACCTCCTTAAAAATGTTCAGAGAAAATAGAATAATGTCTCAGTGGTCCAATAAATCTATTTTTTATTCAAGCAATTCTCCCTTACCCCATTTAACTTAGCTGTAGAGGAAAAACGACTTTACAGACGTGCACCATCATCAAACGGCGAACACACATGATCATAAACACGTTCAATCTGGCACAAGTAATGTCAGGCACACGTTGGCACACACGCTCTCCCACCGCACACATTTAAAGGGCGTTGACACGTACACGTTGGTAAGCAGAGGTGGTTTTGTCATGTCACCCTTCTTAACATCCCGCTGCAGACTGCCTCATATGAGCAGAAAATGTGGTGTGATGTCACCTCTGGCATGGCCTTGGTGTCTGAAAACTTTTCATGCGCCACCCAAATGAATGAGAGGCAGACATTACTCAGAATAAGAGTGGAGACTATCTGTTCTCCTCAGTAAAAGCTGGTGTTTGTTAGCGTGGAACACTGCCAGATCCGCGCCACTGTCTGTTGACTGCACATCAACACAATGCACATCAAAGCATTCAGACTCCACCAAACATCCACAGTATGTAGCTGTGCCACTCTTCCCTGTCACTCTCACTGGCAGGGCCCCGCTGCTCCAACAGCACCACTGGCACTCCTGAAGCAGCCCGGCGGCACCATCCGAAAACCACCAAGTGGGGTTAGTCATAATAGAGCTTCATCTGGCCATCAATCTTTATGCTCTCCCCCTGTTAGCAGCGCGGCCCGCGTCTTGTGTTGCAGTTAAAAGCCTTGGCACTGCTCTACCAGGCCTGTGATAAATTGATTGTGCTCTGAAGCCTGTGGAGAATGTTTGGAGATCCTGATCCATCCTCGCTGTTTGTCACTTTGCATTAGAGTTAGTGAATGAGGGGATTCCTGAACCCTGACTCATAAGCTCCCTGGGCAAGCACCTTTCATATACATTTTAGCAAGAAAAAGCCCACTGGAAATGTCATTTGCAGACTAATATAACACTTATTTATATTTTTTCAAAAGGCAAAGGCATTTGGGCAAACATTGTGTCAGCAGTTAAAAGAAATAGACCATCGAGGGGCCAATCAAATAAAAATGTTTTCCACAATTGCATGTACTTGCTTTTAATCTAAGGGCAAAAGAGAATGCATATCCAAGTGTGTTAATTACATACAAGTAATAAAAAAAAGAAAAGTGGCAACTCAACATAATGATTTGCTTATACCAAATACCACAATGCTTAAAAGTCACAGGCATATTTTCAGTTAATAATATGACAATTTTATTTTCAGTTTATGTCAGCTTTTACTTTGCCTAAACATTAGCGTTTAGAATGACTCTATTATCCTCAGTTCAGTGTCCCATGCATGCCTTCATATCTAGATCAGATATCCTTGTTATCTCACCCGTTCTCATTGCTGTATCAACATTACTATTGCAGCTGACAGGTCTATTGAACTGTGAGGTCAAATAACAGAAATAACGGAGTGATTTTCCCTCTCATGAGAAAGTACACTGATCCTGTGGGAAGGACAGTGTTGATTCTCAGCTAAATCCATTCATTGTTTCTATTTTGGTGTGATGTCTAGACATAAAAACATTTTACGAGGGACCAGAAGCCACAGCTGGGATCTGCAAAGCTGGGCAACTCTTTGACCGGCCGAAAAACACTGAACTAAATGTCAGAATAACGCAAGTCTTAGCTCTTGATTTCATGCCAAGCACCTTGCATGGTGTATATCTTAACACCCCAGATAAAATATAGATGATGAAGTCATGTGTTTACATCTTTTAACTTCTTCGTGCTGGGGAAAAAGATTGTCTGCAGTCATAAAATGTTTATAAAAATGTCTTTTATGGGATGTTCCTTGTATACATAATTGTTCGCAGAGTCATAAAAAACAAGGCCGACTAAGTGCAAATTAAGGGGTTTGTGGGGGTATACTGACCACCTATTTTCCACACTCCAAGTCACAACATCTGTAAATAAAGTACATGTGTTCAGCCGACAACACACACCCCTAAGTGTGACCGCAAATGATGTAATTTAAGAGTAATGCACATTTTGAGCTGAGGGAAGAAAAGCTGTGCATTTAATTAAAGATGGAGGTTGCTCATTGTTTTGTTGCCTTAGAAATGTACTGTTGGCATAATAAACTAAATATGCTAAAAGTCAAAATAACATTAATTCAACTTCAAAGTACAGTCAATATTAAACTCGGAGACGCATGTTTCTTAATTGGAAGAGTTCATTATGTTTTGTAAAGTCATCACAAGGAGTGGCAAAAACCATTAGAGAAAAATGTCCACAGTTGAATAAAAACTATTTCTCAGGGATGATGAAATATTTGGGTATTTTTTTAATAGCTTTTGTGAATCATCAATGTGGTAATGTCCACTGCATCACTTCCCTTTCAGGGCTTCCTCTGCTTCCTGCAGCTGCTTAGTCAACCTCAAACTTCTTCTGTAGACTTCCCCATGTATGCATTCATAAAAGTGTCACCCGTTTACGTGTGATGGGTCATGATGGACAGACGAGCATGAGACGTGCTTCAGTGCTTCAAAAGTACTTATCCGATTGTCAATCCGGGTCTGAATCTGTTTAGGCTCACACCTTTCCAATGTCAGAACTTGGGGGTAGTGTTTTTCAAAATATTGTTACTCTCCAAAACTGTCAATCCCTAAAACAGTCCCACTTTTAAGAGATAAGAGGACAGCTAGGAAAAGGGGAAAGGCTTTGAATGTTGCCATTTAGAAGTGATCAGAGGATACGTCATATACAATCATTTGTAAGCACACTCAATGTGTAGATTTTCATATGATCACGCGTAAGCATTTCTTAAAAGAAAGAGTGTTTTAAATAATAAGATGAATCTTGTGTCTTCAACAGACACAAGTCAAAAACTGACTATGGCTATTGAGTGGCTTGTCAAATTTTGGAACATTCACTGGCCATTTGAATTGCATTGTTGTCATATGCTATGTTATCCTAGTGTAGGAACCTTAGATTAGCACTATACATAAAGTACAACACTGATAGGAAGTTATGCTTTTTATTTTGATAATCAGCCATAAAGGAGTTGAACTTTTTAAAATGGTGTCGAGTTGATAGCCCCAAAATCAAAGCTAGCAGATGGTTTTCCATCCTAATTTCTGTTGTTACAGTCTTTGGTAGGGCAAACCATTGTTGCCCACCACAGGATGTGAAAATTAAACAAATTATTTGCAACAACCTCATTTTGTCTGATTCCTTTCCTCCAGCTGAACAAACTCTTTTTTTCCCCTTCTAATCTTCAGGAAACATATTGGTGTAAGCACACTGGTTCAGCCCAACAATAATCACTCAAAGGCCTGTCTTGATTAAAAACGACTAAATTAAGCCAAAAGAGCGAGCCGGAAGAAAGGAGCTCCATTAGCCTTCAATGCAGCCGCTGATGATGGATATGATAGCGAGCCCGTTCAAACTGCACATTTTACACATGATTGAGGCTCTATATTGGATGTAATGAAATGGCCTTCCTGAATATTGCACTTGAATGGCTGTGTGTCCGCCAGTACAATAGCTGCTATTATAGTGTTTTGGGCCCTCGACCCAGGTCCACTGTGCTATAATTGCAGAACTCGGAGTGAACCCGCTTTGGTTTTGGTTTCTTGCTGTTACGGATGTGACCGTTCTCTCCGCCGGGAGCAATTCATAAAGTGTTAATTGACCACTGCAATCACTCAGCAGAGTTATGGAAAGACTGAGGGGTCAAAGGAGACTTCCAGGGGAGCCGTCCAGGGAGCAGAGCCGGCCCAAGAGCTGCGGCTGGGGAATTTATGGCCTTTATGACAGCACTACAGGTTCATAAACTCTGCTTTCTTACAATGACCTCAGAGGAACTGTAGAAAATTGTAATGGGCCATAGAGGGGAGAAAATAATCTTATAGGTGTCCTTATGTCAGGCTTTGATTAACCTGTAATGATACTAATAATTGCATGATGCAGACATTTGAAAAACAAATACTGTACTCACCAAATCCCATGACCCAGATGTGTATCCTACTGTGGAGGGGTTGGGGGTGGGGGGGCTTGCGACATAAGCATGGGGTCCATCTGCCAGTCTCTAATCAGCTTTGAACAACAGATCTACAGACAGTGAGTCATAACAAAGCGCATGTGTGAAAACAGACAACTGTTAGCTCCAGTAGCTAGCATCTAACTATCTCTATTTAAACACTTTGATTTGCAAAGATCCAATGTTCAAACATTTATATGAAACAGTAGAACGATTGTTATTGGTTCTGAGTGATGAGAGAATGATAATGGTTTTGATCATTGTTTATCCTCCAGTGCAGTGTGCCAGTATGTCGAAGTATTAGATTGAACGAGTGTGCGTGTGGCCCTGCATCTGGACACTCTTAATACTGTTTAATCCCTTTCTGTCAGCCAGCCAGGCTTGTCCTCATGCCAAAGCACTGTCTACAGTGTGTCACGTATCTTCAAACAGAGAAAGTGAGCGTGGAATAATGTCTTCAGTTTAACTGCTCACTAGTGGAATCATGATGCTCTGGGGGCTGTTTGTATAAAAGGTAGGAGTAAACCTTTTATTGACATTTAAATCAAGAATGTGTGTAGAGTGCTACAATATGAATCAAAAAAAAATGCAGCCATTTTTTACAAGGAGGCAGAGGACTTCTCCTTATAACAAGATTCAAACACTGGCATCAAATTTGCATTTAATAGATCGTTTTTTGTGGACAGAATGGTTAGGGAATTGCTCCTACAATTTAACATCAGAAACAGAATAATTGCCTAGGCCATGCCAATAATTTTACGGTTATTATGTGATAAGCTGTATCATTTCTTTTGATGAAACGTGTAGTTGAATTTGTGTGCAAGTTGCTCGGACCTGATGATTTACTAGGGCTATAAGTCTGTGTTTTGCTGCAAAGAGCCTGCATGGTGCACGGAGTCTGAATGCCATGCTTGCTTACACAGAAAAGCTGCACTAATGGGGTTGTGTTACATTGCTAAATCAACTCGAGCTGTGAAGCGGCTCCCAGCAAACCTTTATGATCCATTAACCAACAGGCATGGTTTTGCCAGGGCGCCTGTGCCAGCTGGCAGGAACGGACAACCCTGTATCATGAGCAGCCTCTGCCAGCGAGTTTTACAGAAATCCCCTTTTTTTCTCAAACTGATTACATACATGTTGTGTCCTCATTAGCCAAGGCTCCTCTAGCCCTGTCTTATGGAAATGCTTGATGGAATGAAGGTGAAAGCGGAGTGTACAATATGTTAGACTTGATGTCTGCAGACAGCTCGGGAAGAGAGACAAGTCTGTGGAGTGGTTTGAGTTTGGGTGGAGACAGCAGCATTTACTGTAGAACTGCAGACAAATATGCATGGACCCCACCCTAGGCTAGTGATCAACTCCTCTGTCATCAGTGTCTTTATCGCGCAGACAGAGATTGATTTCCAAGGATCAGATTCCTCGGGATTCCTCTTGCGAAAGAAAGTCCCATTTTTCAAACATTTGGAAACCTGAAAAATTTCTGTTGCGCTGTTTGACTGTTTTATTGTGTTATTCATGAAAGCTGGCAGCGCTCTGCAATATCCACACACAAACTGACACCCGCCTTTCTAAGCAACCGTTGTCAGTGCATGGCTTATTTCTGAAAATGCATAATGAAATTGTTATGACTTTTTTGCAACCATGCAGTTATGAGGCTGTTATTGTTAGATATTGCAATGATATTTGCCAAGCCTCCCTCCTGGGCACAATTGTGTTTAAGCGCTTTGTGGATGACTTATGTTTCACTGCTCATTTTTGATGGGCGAGTAAAGGCGGGGGGAAAAGATAATTAACCTACAAAAGACATGCATGACAACAATTTGAAATGTATAGGCTTTTTCCTACATTGTAACTGATAATCATTTAGATTACATGTAATCCTGTGTCATCTGTTATTCCCAAATCCCGCTCTCTCCTTCGGAGTGAATGTGATCTACTTAAACACCCATGGTTTCCAAAGTGCGTTTGTTTTATGACCCTGCAGACGGATGGATGTAGGGAAATTCCAAGTAGATTTTTATCTGATTAAAAACACTACTTAGCCACTATGAGAGCTTTTAAATCAACATGTATACCTTAAGTATTAACCGGTATCACAGGTAGCCGAGATAGGCCAATTCATTTCCTCCTCTTCTAGAATAAGGCACTTTCACTCAGGCAGATAGTAAGCGAGATATCAGAAGCAGAGGGTCATCGTGGGCATGAGTAATGGAGGGAGAGAGAGTTACAACAATGGTTCAAAGCCTCTCAGTTTGTATTTGATCCATTGTCCCCACTGGTCTTTAGAGACCACCACCAACAAGGCATCGTCTTACTCAGGTTGACAGGGTTTTGTATAGCGGAGATGCCTCGTGAGATTAGGTTCAGGTGAAGCCCAGGATCAGAAGAGAGGGGGAGGAACGTTATTTAAACAGTGTTTTAGGACGTTGTCGTAAAGCAGTAGACGGTTTGGTGAGGGTTGTTTTGTTTAAATGATAGATTTAGAGTTTTATCTGCAACAGGAGTTGTAATTAGGTTCTTGTTGTAAAAGAAAAATGTGTGTATGGACGAAGAAGCCCGATAAGCAAATAGCTGTTTCTCTATCTGATGGCAATAGTAAATCCCTTCGAGAGGATTATCACAATGGCCCATTTTATTCCTCACCAGATATCCCTCCTGTGTAATTACCGTTTGCCTCTATCTTTCAATCCGTGGCAAAATTGATGGGTGGAATATCTTGAGAAATATGTGCGTAAAAGCCAACGAGGGAAACATCTCAGAGGCAGACCACAATGAATGAGAATTTAGAGGATGCTAATTAAACAATGTCATGATTTATTGACAGCAACAAAACATTTACTGTTTCATTTCCAAAGGCTTGGTTTCCTGGAAAATATCATTTGGTCACACAGTTCTGTTAACTTCTTCGCCTCAGTTCTATTAGAACTGTGGGTTTCCTAAAGTCAAGACCTCCAATATTATATGGCCCATTTTAGGGGGAACAACTACTATGAGACAGATTATTGAATCTAGGCAAGCTTTTGACCTCTTAGTGTGAGTATCAAATAAACAATTCAAGATAAGAAAATCAGAAAAACCAGAGAGTCAGAACAGTTTCAAACAGTCAATCACTTTTTTTACAAGCTAACCATAGCATTTTCTTATCTTTCCCAACTTTAAACAAGTTACTGTTGGTAGAAATTGTGTCTAGTGTTGCATATTTTGATTGAATAGACTTCCTAGAAAGCCTCTATGCATCAACATGTGGAGAGCTTCAGAGCAGGGGCTTTTGGCAGGCTCATGAATGCACAGGACAGAGATGTTATCTGGCCTTAGGGAGGATGTTTGGGGAGTGGGAGTGGGAGGGATGTTGGGCTTCAGTGTGCTAATGCAGCTAACAGCCAGGAAGGCAGAGTGTTGACTCTGCAGATTTAAGCCAGCTACTGATGGCTATGGGGCTAAATACTGACCCCATGGACTAATAAAGAAAATCACCTCAGGCACGAGCTGCAGGGGTCAGAGGTAACGGCATGGCTGAGAAAAACACAGGCAGTGGCTTTCGATCACTACTCTGCCTAATTGAAATGACAGTTGAAGACCGGTGGGGGTAACAGTGTTTATTTACGTCTTTGTTACGCGGTGAACAAGCACAAAGATATGCATGGCCCGGCCAGGGATGACATCGCTCCCGTTTGCTGACTGGCTCCGGGATCTCTGCACTAGTACAATAAGGACTTCCTGTCTGCCATCAGATTCCCCTGCATTCCACCCAGGCCCGGGGTGAGGCGAGGGGGCTGCTGGGGATAGGGTTTTGTGAAAGAGAACAAGTCCTAATCAAACTGACAATACGGACCTGTTCCCTTCTTTTGACCCCTGAGCTGACCCTCATTTTGAGATAAGGGTCTTTTAGGTAGCTGGGACAGGCTGTGGTTTGCTGAAACTGAGGTAATGTTGGTTTCCTCCATTTCAACAGATGCTCAGAGATGGTCAACACCCTGTTTCACAGTGCTGACATCAGCTGTTTCTATAAAGGCTATGCATCTAGTCTTGTAGCAAGGTAGTAACAGTAGGGATGAATAGAAATGAAATGAATAAAAGCAGGGCACTGTAGTTAAATTTCACTTTATTTTTAACCAAATTAATCAGTATTTTGATGATATTGAAGTGTTACCTACTGTTGTTTTTGATAAATAATCATCAATAAATTGGATATAATGACTAAATGGGTCATGGAAAACATTAGAACAACTCACTGGCATCTATTGAATTGTAATGTACTGGCAAGATATGTAGGCAATGTAAAGTATATAGCATTAATACATGTTTTTTTTAAACTAATATCTAAGTACTTTTTTTTTTAATTGTTCATTAAAATATGTTTTTGTTAGGACAATTAGAATTTGTGGGTAAATGTATGGGTGGCAATAGTCACATGCTACTGGTAGCTCCTAATGACCTAACAGTATATTGCAGATACAACAAACAGTGGAATATAAGACGTCTGCGCTGGGACAGAGGCTTAACCCTGTATTGCTCTCAATAACAGCCAGGGAAAACAGAGGAAAGGGGCACAGTGTAAAAAAAGAAAGAACAAAAATAATTGAAAATGATACATACATTGTGATGATAAGTATTGAATACACAGAGAAAGTTGCATCCGGTTGCTTTGACCACACTAGACTGGTGTAAGGGGGAAAAAAACCTGATGTTGCTATTTGAAGAAATGGGGGAAGACAGTATTCAAGCTCTCCTGTTTCAGAGGGGTCAAGGTGGAAGAGCAACCTTCAGCAACCTGAGTACTAAAACAGCCCGCTGCTGTCTAGTCTAGCGTGACTACACATGCAGCATTAATGGCCTCCTGAGAGGACCGTCAGCACAGGAGGAAAAGAACACAAATACTCCCCTCTCACACCCAGCAGAACACAGGACAGAGGGGATTATATGTCTATGACAGCACATCGGAAGCGTGTGGTTTAAAGGATTACACCAAGATGTTAGGGAAATGTTCTGCAGCTCATTTCATCCTCTGAATGCCCGCAAATACATACAAAATATCAATGTTTCTAACAGAACGGAGGAATTTCCACAAATTGGAATATGATTGGAAACAGTTTAAAGTTATCTCGTGGTACAACGTGCATTGTTGCAGACACAACAGATAAACCTAGATAAGATGAGTCGATAGTATTTTTAAATTAATAAACATCAGACAATGCATTTACACAGATAGCAATTTCCTGTGTGAAATGATAAGAATGTCATTTCAACAAATAGCATCATTACAAGTTCCTATCAGGAACAGCACTTTGTGTCATGCTAATTCCGATAATGGCAATAGGATGAATAAGGTTGAGATCATTTCAAAAGTCTATTCAGTGCAGGAAATGAGCAACTATTGTGTTGCCCTTTTTCTAATTTAGCTTCTGAGAAGGTTCAGGTTTCTGTCAACACTTCATTCTGTGAAATTAAAGGATCACTGCCCGGGTTCCTCAAATGTTGGCAATCTGCACGAAACCCTGGCAGTTGTCACAGGTGATTAATAAGCATACAGTACATTTGATCCCATTGTGTCTCCAGGTTTTTGTTAAGGCCATTCAAGTTCCTGATTACTGCTGATATTATGCTCTCAAAGGTGGCCTTTGTGCCATCCTGCATCCGCACCGCCTTCATTAAAAGCGTCCAGTGAGAGATGGAGGGAGAGGGGTGTAATGAAGCGTGTATGTCCTTTTCCTATTGGGTGCCTAATCAAAGACTTTTTTTTCCTTTGTTTGATTTCCAGCATTAAAATGGAATTCCCGCACCCCGAGATTTGTGTAGATTAGCATGCAAACATGCATTCACACACAACAACCAAGTGTTGGAAGTAATTCGCAAATATGCTTAGAAACAAAACAAACCACAGAATTATTTTGTGATTTTACAAGATTTAAGTTACAAATGTGATTCCCGTTAAAACAAACAAACATCTCTGGCAATATTTCGCAATATATGTAACCACATATCGCTAATGTTTAGGATTGCAATAATATTGTAGCATTAATCAAGTGTCATGATGATGTCATAATAAGGGGCCTATGGTGTTTTACACCCTTATCACAACTTAAATAAATCATATTATTAAAAGGTTTTGACAGAGATACAAAGCTTTCCTCAATGCCAATAACTGCAGGCAAAGAGCATGACCCTGCAAATACTTCAGCCTTTCCATTACGCATTCCTGACACCTGCAAGCACCTGAACACTAAACTGATCTGGCAGTAATGATTAATTGCCAAAAGTTGACAATAATGAGTGATGATCATGAGCCGCTGTTTATATTTCAGCCTCTGTTTATTGCTCAAAGTGTTGGCCTCATGTTAAATCCAAAGACAAAGGGCTACATTGTTATAGGAAGGACTAAGAAAAGCATATTATCTGCTTTATAAACAAGGCCAATTAGTAACCCACTTTAAAGTCTTTTAGATAAAGACTTTAAATGTTAGGACCCTTTGAATCTTTCATTACTTTTTCCTCAACAAAAGTCTTAAGATTTCTCCAAGGTCCCATTTGTTATATTCATGGCTTTTTCCAAAAAGTAAATACATTCGCTTCTCATGCAGCCATAGCATGAATATAATTACAAGTTAAGCCTGTGCTCTGTCAAAAGGGTCAATGCCCTTCCACAAGATCAGATGTATGCAGTTAAGATGGAGTTAATTTATTTGAGTTTACAAAAAATGTGGTCGCCATTCAAAAATGTTTTCTACTCTGCTCCCAAAGTGCTAGCCAGAAGACATACTCTGACTTGCCTCCAAGTCTTTGTCTTCATACATTTCTCCCAAAAACTGTATAAACTACAAATTATTGAAATCATGAACCAATTAATCATCATCAAAAATCTTTCAACTTGTCACTTGGTTAGCAGACATTCACAGTCGTTTAGCTTGTGATTCATAGCATGACACGGATTCTTTCTTTTCTGACTGACCTACATGCTGACATGTATGAACGTTTGTTTGACCGTGTTAACAAGAACGTGTATGCAGTAAAAGAAGTAAAAGGATGTTAAGCGCATTTCCTGTACAAACAAAAACACTTCTCCCCCCAAGGATCAAACTGACAAAATGCAAGCAGACAAAGGAAATCTGCTTTGGTGTCAGAGGGAGTTTGCATAAAATATTCTGAAGCTTTGGACCTCTGTCATGTCTTTAATGCTATTGATCTGTTGGCAAGCTTCACCGCCTAGTGCTAACACTTCAATGAAAACCTCATGAGGCCACGGTAAATTTGTCCCAAAGAAAAGATGTCTGTGAACAGTGCTGATCGCGGTGAGGCCCGTGACTATTGTTGCCATCTGCTCACCATTTCCTCCAGCAAAGAAGATAATTGAATCTGAAATCACTTTTCTCTTTTGCTTTTAAGAGTGAGGGTCGTGACTGTCACTGAAGTCTCCACCACAATGGTTTGGGCCCTTGTTTGTGTTCTTTATAGAGCTATTTCCCCCTTGTAGTCTCTTGCAACATCTGCCCCTAACCCTCCAGATCAATATGGACCATCTAATCACCTGCCACACTTAATTAAAGCCCCATCACTGCCTTTATGAGAGGCATCAAAGTGCACGGTACCCAAAAGGGGGTCATGCAGATACGACTTCAATGGTGTGCTTTGCAGGGCCTTTGCACAATAGAGGAGGCTAAATATCTTTAAGCTGGTTTGGTGAAAATAGGTCAGTGTTGGCAGCTGTGGGCTATGTGTCCCCGGCCTGGCCTGTGGTCCAGCATGCTGCTCACCATATTTAACACCCTTTGTGCCATCCTCTCGGCACTAATCTGTCTTTTCACTGAGTGTTAAAATTAATTTGCAGTGATTTCTATGAGGGCACAGGCATCGTTAGGAAACCTCAAAGGGGTTACAAAATGGACAAGTTGCCAATGGTCGGCCTTTGTCCTTGGTCTGCCCCTTTCTAAATACCCATGACAGCAGCTTTGAAATGCCTGCCTGATGAGGCTCAGATGCTCTGGCCTCGGACATCGCAGTGACCATACTTGTCTGGCTGTGAAAAACATCTCATGACAAAGACAAACCCAGGGCAGCAACAATACCACGCACTCGATTCCAAAACTGTCCAGCATGCATTGCTCGGTGATGTATCATGATCATCCTTGTTGGCTCTGAAATAACAAATACAATTTAATTTAATTTAACTTTATTACCTCAAATCTATTTCAATAGTGCAAGCCCAGAAGGAGAACATCAGCAAAAAAGAGATAACCCTATCACTTAAGAGTGCTTGGCATCCACACAAAATGGTGTTCCCATGGGAAAGTTGTAGACATGACTGTTTAGCTGAAGCTTTCCAGTGGTGCTCATAATGCCATTAATTGTGTGAGAGAAGAGTTGGAGAAAGGGCTGGCCATGGAGAGCCTGGAGGAAGCCACGTCATGCAGGTTCAAACACTCTGCTGTGTTGTATGGAGTGAGGGCTTCTCTGGTTCATATCCTCTGTCTTTAATTCTTTCTTCCTCTTTTATCTTTCTTTATTTAATCTTTTGCTCCCTGTTTATCTGACTCACTCTTTACCCCCTCATACATAAACTGTCTCTCTCCGTCTTACCATAAAACAAGATGAAGAGAATTAATGGCACAAACATTTCTGACAACTGCAGGAGTCTGGGCCCCTTTGCTCTCTCTCACTCTATAAAAAGATAAACTTAAAGGAAAGAGAGACGGAAGAATTGGAGATGAAGAGAAAAGTAAAGAATAAAAGTGAGAGGAGGCTGGCTGTGAGTGGGTGTGGTGGGAGAGTTCCTCTCGTCAAATTAAACTTCCATCTCCGTCAAAGACATGCTCAGATTCCAGCAAGCCAATCAGCCAATCTAAGACAAATGATTTTGGTGAGCTTTCCTGCCACACTGGGCGTGGGAACAGCACAGATTCTCATAAAAAAAAGAGCCAGTCAATTATTTCCCTGCTGCTTCAAAGACCTGAACAACAAAAAAGGTTTGTGTTTATGTGCGGTGTTTCTGTGTTGTTGCCTCTGAGCATGTTGGTTTCGGCTGGTTTCTACTGTGCATGTGTGAGAGTGTAAACACTATTTTGGATCCACAGCTGTCCGCTCAAGTGCGACAGTTTGAGAGACGAAACACAAAAGGATGCTTTCTTTCATTCCCATAGATAAATAAGACTGTTCAAGGGTCATTTGAACCAGGGGGGTCCTGTTGCTTTACGCTTTTCTCAAGGCAGCGTTTTGATCAAAGCCGTTTGTAGGGACCTCTTTCCTCTCCCCCCACGCGCCACCCTCCCACATCCCACACTCCAACCCCCTAACCACGTTTGCCTTGCTGCTGCTAATCATTGGTGGTCTCCTGACTGCCAACAGTAATTGATTAGGGAGCACAGGACG
>NW_011332982.1:326249-356362 GCF_000735185.1 Notothenia coriiceps
CAACACCCGCGCGGTTCCTAGTTCTTTTTATCGCTTTGTTCTCACAATCCGACGCGGAAGGCATGATCTATTAGATCACCAGGGCCGTTATTTGTACGAGATGAACCCTTGAATCGCACTCTCAGCGCACACACGTGGTTCTATTACCTTCTAGGTCTCCATTTCTATGCGTTGCCTTTGTACTCACACAGTGGTTCACCGTTCCTCGGCTAAATTATATTTTACTTTTCACGAAAGGTTGCTTTGTTTTAAGATTTGTTTATTTCAAATGGACTCCACGAGTCCCAAACTCCCAACCCCCACTATAACCCACGTCTTCTGCGACCGACACGTTTGCTGCTGCCTAGAATCACATTTGGGTGGGCTCTCCTCGGACTGCCAAACAGCCGTCCACATATTGAGGTAGGCTCGCATCTATGGTACTTCGTGCTAGAGTGAGATGAGAGTACAAAAGGCAGGAACTCAAAAAGGGGGGAAGATGGAGGGGAAAGTTCAACCTAGAAGTTCTCAAGGTCACTGCCCTCTCCCTCCCCCCGACAAACTCTTTTTCTCATGCTATTAGGTATCAGCAACAGGGGAAACTCTGAATATTTGACACACTCGGTACGACATCCAAGAGGTTTGGTGGTGGCGTGCACAAACAGGAAATTCTGTGTAAGCAAAATGGATGAATCTGTTTAAGAAAAACTCGGTGGTGAAAGGGCTCAATTCGTGATCTGTTGAATTGGGAACTCATCATCCTCGGTTGAGCATGCTTATTTTTGTAGACCCCCCTAGCTGTTCTAAGAATGTCGCCGCGTTGTTTGGCCCTCCGCGGTTGCTCAACATCCATGACAATATAAAAAAAGTTGTGGATGTTATTCTGCAGTAATGACTCTCACCATTCCTCCTGGTTTCACAGGAAGAGGTGACATGCCTTTCCTTTGGAAAGTGACTCATGCTGCTGTCTTGTTTAGTGCATTTACAGACTGTTTGAAGAATTCTCCTCTTCAGTGAATTGGAGTGGAGAAAGAGCCTCAACTTCTTTCTTTTTTTGTTTGACTGTGTGAGTTCTCAGTATGGCCAAACAGGGTTATGTTCACCACAAAACTTACCGCTGACTTTGAACCCAGAGTCCTGAAGCCTATGGAAACATGACTGTCACAGGAAATGTTCAACATGTTTCACTGTGCTGCAACTGAGCACGAGGTGAGGGTGTTTTTAGAGAGGAGTCCTCCCAGAGGTGAGGTGGTGTTGATGTTGGCTGCACGGCGGTCTGGGGGCTGTCCAGAATCTACCACTCTCTGGTAGTGAGAGCCGAAAAAACACTCAGAGCATTTCCAGATACTCACGGACCTATGTCTGGACATGCAGGCTTACTCAAGTGCAATGATGAACTGTGATGTAACTTCACAAATGCAAAGCAAGAAATCTTACAAGCCCAAGAGGCTGCATTCAAGATAAATAATTAGAATAGCTTAAAATGCCCATTGTCACTCAGCAAGTGGAGACAGGTTGGTTTCCATGTCTATACCAGCCATCTATCCCAGAGATGGCCCCAAACTATGGCAGCTTGGGAACATTTCTTCTTATGTCTGTCTGTCACTTACATTGTCCCACAACATTTATCATAAGGAACTCATTTTTCATAAATCTGTCAGTAAGGTTGCAGATTTCCGGCTAATTTTAAACATATCCTGTATAAAGGAGATGGGACATTAATCCTACATATATCTTTTTGTTCCCCTACTGCTTATGTATATTCAAACAACATGTAAAAAGGATTACGACAAAACTTGATATTCTTGCAAACACCAGATCAAGATATCATGAAAGCCAGTCTGACTGGGCTGCGAATGAAAAGCACTTGTGTGGTTTAACTTTATCCAGACTTGTGAATACCAGAGGAGGTCGTTCTAAGAAGTGGTGGGCTCTGCTTTATGTTCTGTCAGTGCTGTGCGTCTGCTCTCTACTGCCCCCCTTTGTTGGGCACGCAGTATTTACAAGGATCACAGATCCCTATTTTCTAATAATCACTTACAGTACTGTACAATGTAAACAATGCACACTTGTTTTCAACACTGCAGAATTTGCATACATTTTATATATTTTCTCTTGAATCCTTCACTCCAAAAAATTGTTTGTTGCTGTGGAAGGCAGGTTTTCTTTTTTTTCTAAAGCATGTCAAATAGCTATCAGCTTGAATGTGTCTTGGCCTCTTAGTTTTGCCGTATCATGCTCAAAACCAATGGAAACCGATCACCAATAGTTTCTCATCTGTCACTAATTGTGAGGCCACATTGTTCACTTCATATCACCTTTACTCCCAATGGAAACCGTTGTGAGTGACATGAGTATAAAAGCACTTTTCATTCCCCACAAAGAGTCTTCAGCCCTGCATTAAGTCTGTCAATAGTCAGCTGGCCTCCCACTGAGATCACCTCGAGGTGCTGCAATTTGTGCCTAGCAACTAAGTCTCATTGGAACTCGACTACCTGAAAAGCACAGGGTGTTCAGGAAAAAAAGGTTGAACTACTTTTGCTTCTATCTGCTGCCAGTGTGCAGAATTTAAACTACTGCATGCCAACAAATTGTTTAGCCTAATTTAAGCACAGTTACTGTGTCTGAGGTCAGCTTTTATTTGGGAAAGAAATAGTCAGTGTTGTTAAAGCCCCAATTAAGGCAACCTTTGTGGTAGATTTTAATTTAAACATAGAGTGGAGTTTTCCATATGAATGCTGGCAATATATTGCATTGGCTCTTAGTTTTATGACGGAATAAATATATGTAGAATAACTTTAAAACTGAAGGAAGTTACTTAATATGTTTTACTCAGTGTAAGCAGGTAAACATGTTGCCTTTTGGAAATGGGTTGTAAACGCCTGAGCTTAATTACTTAAAGGGGAAGGTGGTGGGGAGAGAAATGGTAGAACATGAAGTGAGTAATGAAAGAGTTAAAGAAACAAACAGTAGCAGGTTGCCTTCACTCCAAAGACAGGCTGCAAGATGAGAGGTGAATACTTTTACTTGTGAGTAATTATTCCCATCACTCTACTGTCACGTTATGGGTGTGTGAAAAACACACGGATATCATCTTTTTACACAAGCCCTCAATGTGGGTGGTGTGGCAAAAAGGTTTTTAGTTGATGCTGGATGACTTATCATGTAGCAGAGAACAGGACTGGGCCTGTGGAATGAAGGAAATGACATCTGATGCCATAGGGGTTGACTGAGCCAAGCATCCGGCAGCCCATATTCTCACCGGCGGTTACCATACACGCTGTAGGTCCCCGACAAATAACCCACATAGAAATTCAACACTGACTTTTAATAATATAATCACATGCCCTGACACATGCACAAACACACACATACTGTACACGCAGTATAATCATACAAATGGCCTTTCTTGTAGATACTTTTCATATAGTATTTGCCAAGATTTTATTTTGGCAGGGTGTTGCTGTCTTATTAGAGACCTTGAAACCAGAGCTGTATCTACAATGATGCTGCTTAACATATCAAAAGCCTGCTTATTAAGCCCAGCATTCATTTCAAGTGTTCACCTGACCCGTGGCATGAATTGGTTTATTTATTTCACTCCTCTCCCTAAGCAACACATGTTGCAGATGAGTCTTTGTGTTGAGTGTGGACGCTGTGGCTTCTATCACGGGGCATATCTCAGAGGTTGTTTGTCTTCTCTTCAGTCTGCAGAGGTTTATCTGATCAAACTGTGTGTTAGGAAGTATAGCCAGTGTATGGACAGGCAAGCAGCTATGGCAGGTGGTAATGCAGAGAAACAGCGGCCTCGTAGCCGCTCGTGGAGGAAGAGCGCTCCATGTGTTTCGCGCAGGCTGCTCTGCTGCTCGTGTTTGCGCGGTGAGGAAAAGGATCCTCTGCAGGAGCAGGAAGAGAAGATTAATGGGGGCCCTCAGCATCCACACTTGGATCAACTGGGATCAGTTGAGAGGGAGGCCATCCAGATTAGAGTAGAAGATCTGGGTATAGTTAATGCCGGCTTCAGCCTGTTGGAGGAGGAACCTGTGACCTCCAGGAACAGCGTGGCCCGCTCAGCCAGCTCTGTTTCTGGCTGCCCGAGGACTCTGAAAAAGAAACAAGTGAAGCCTCTCTCTTCACTCCCGATTGATTCCCAGGCCATCACTTCCACAAGTGGAGAAGATAATGAAGAAGAGGAGGAAGATCTGTTGCTGTGTGACAGCAGCACTGCTAGCTTCCTAACACCCCCTGCCATTAATCTGATCCCCCCCTCTCCCTCTGATGTCGTTGACGACGATCAGTTCTTTGATATCAACTCGGAGGAAAGTGTGGCGAATACGTCTTGCAGTGATGGAAGCCTTGCTGCTGGGGAACCGGAAAGCTATGAGGAAAAGATGGAGAGTGTGGAGACAGAGGAAGACATCACATTGGCTGAGAATAAGACCCTTGCAGATAAGACAAATGAGTCTAAAGAAAGCCCAAGTGATGAGTCAGGGAAAGAGAGAGAATATGTTACAACCAAAGAGATGGATAAAGAAAAAGCAAAGTCCAAGTTCTTACGTAGCGCCTACCAGGTGGCGCCTCTTCCTGAGTACTCTCGGAAAAGTGAGTCTAAAAGTGACAACCCCAGTGGTTTGCTTTATTATTAGGAGACAGATGAGACAATTGATGTCGAATTACTTTCTGGGTGTTCGTAGTACCTCTGTGATGTTTAGTCAAAGTAGATAGCATCAGAACGACTACAGAGCTGCCTTATTTACTCAATGTTTAAAACTTTTCTTCTCATCTGACCCAAGTTAAAACAATACATATTTGTCTTTAGGGTTAGGGTAAAAGCCCCCATGTTCTTAAATGCTTTTTATTCCAAAGAAAACTGTTGTCACAAAGGTGTTCTTGGTTTCTTTCTTTGTCATAGGGAGCTTCAACACTGGGATAAATCTTTTGTCATTTACTGAGCACAACTTGGGTGAGTTTTCTTGAGGTAAATTTGCAAGTATTTGGGTTTCGACTTTTCTGTTTCCATTTAGGCAAAACTCTAGGTGAGAGGTAAATGACACCAGATGATGGTTCGCTCCATCCAGCTGTTGAGCTCATGTGTTGTCTCTTCGTTTTGATCTGAGTTTCCCATTCAGATGAAATTGCATTCATTATGTGACATGGCTACAGTACCTCGAACGCCTCCTTTGGGAGTTGCAGAAGTTCCCCTTTGTTGGATTCCCTTTTTAGCCATTGTGTGTGTATTCCCAGTGCGTGGCTGGGCAGGCAGTTCCCAGGTTTTGGGTTCCTGTGACTCAGCATGCTCTCCCCCCTCAGCCGTTTCTCAAAGAGCTTAATTTCTTTTCAACCAGAGGAGGACAATAATACTGGAAACGATAAGCATCGCATTTGCCTATCTATTACATAAATGTGCTGAAAAGTTCGGACTCTAAAGCTGCGCTTTATCATTAACCCTATGTGTGTTTGGTTTACAAATGTTGTCACGCACTAACCATAGATTGCTCAGTGTGTTTGAGTGTGTGCGTGCAAAGGATGCAATGGGTTTGTCTCTACTAACCAGTGCGGGTGAGAGAACTCAGTCATGCTTTGACTTGTCCTGACTAAGCCAACTCAGACTTGGAATGATGTCCATCTCTCCAAGGCAACATCAGGCTGTGACCCTGAACCTGCCCATAATTCCCTGTCCTTCTTTGTTTTGACGGTGCTTTTCCTGGACGCTGCAGGCTGAGTGAAGTCTGAATATGGCTGTGGTAGGGTGGGTGTAATGCCATTGCTACCCTCCATTAGCATTCTCAGACAGCTCTCCATATTGTGCCATGCATGGTGAATAGAAGTCACTGAGCGAGACTGGAAATTATTTTTCGCAGGATTTCATACAAACACTGTTGTGTCTGAGGTCAGCTAAAGAAGGGTTGCTCCTACATGTCATCACTTTGAGCCAAGACTCATCGCTTTTCTCAGTCTAGAAAGTTGTGCTTTGCGTGGAGATTGTTCCGAACTTCCCTAGCTGTAGGGCAGTTCTTCTGATCCTCTGCAGACTGACTCACTGGCCAGCCAGGTGATGAAGAGAGTGTCAGCTCGCTGCCCCCCTTCCTGTACTCCACTATCTCTCCAGGACCCAGACAGGATTCCACTGCTGACACACATAAACCAATTACACCGTCTTATCTGATTCTGACTTCATCTAAACTCCCATCCATGTCAAACCAGCCTTTCAGAAACAGGCCCCTGAAATGAAAAACATGTGTTTAAGAAATTAGGCTTGATTTTTTTGCTGGCTAAACTATTTGAAAAGACTACTGTTTTAAACTGTAAAAGGGCTTGATATGCTTCAATCTGTGAAGATATAAAACTTTAAGTAGTTACAACTCGGAGCTGCAAACATTCCAACATCTATCACATCATATCAGTGTGTTGCCTGAGAAAGCCAGGGCCTAGCTTGTGTGCCATATTCACAGCCTCATTCGTCTTGCTTGTTATGATAGCAGAAAAAAATATATCTGCTCGATGACCAAGTGACATTCGGAAAATGTAAGAATACAGGCTTTCTGTGGGAAAGAACTTGGGTTGAAAGAAAAGTATGTCATCAACTAGACGGACATTAAAGTGCATGACAGGTTGCCAAGCAACCCAATCGAGTTGTGTCCACTATCAGCAGCAGCTAATGCACTGTAAATAAACCTGGTGACCTGTATGCCAGAAAAAGGCAGAGAAGGGCTTAAACCATAAGAATACAGTGGCTTCAAAGGGTGAAAAAAAGTACTTGTTTCTCATACAGTCAGTGACTAAAATAGATCAATATTTATTGACCTAATAGGTTCCTGTTTCTGTTTGCAGATGACCTGAGCAATAAAGATGTGACCTGCTCTGATTTGCAGAGAGCTGAACTCTGTCTGCTTCCTCAAGTTGCCAACATGGACACATTTACCCACCAAATGGTAAGAAGACTGTGAAATTAACCAAAAGCTTTTCTCATGATGTCTTTATAGTTTATTTGACATGCTCTGTGGGCCTTTATATTTTACTTCAAATTCCTGGAAGAAATGTGTTTAATCTGATTTACATTACTACCTTGTAGTAGTTCTTGGAAATACTTACTGACTTGATTAGACTTGGCTGGATTGTCAGTGTATTGCTAGCTAAAACCTAATATATATAACAGAGGCTGATAACACGCTCCTGCAGTCTGGTGGACACAATGACCAGAAGCGCCACTTTCAACTCTTCAACCGAGTCCACAGACCACCAGGAAGAGGAGGGGTCGCCACGACAACGACGCATAACCGTTGGTGAGTCTAGTTGTATTAAATCATGGACAAACAAGGTTGTTCTACGTACCGTAAAATTACTGATTCAAAAATAAACTTACAAGCCTCTGTTTCTGTACACCCTTCATGCAGAATCATATATGCCTCAGACTAAGGATCAGAATGGAAACTTCCCTGAGAAGGTACCGTAGACCATCAAAGCGGCGCCTTCAGGGTGGCATCAGCTCGCAGCCCAGAGCTGCCGCAATTACAGAATATGCTCTGTTTATATTTCCCAGCTCCCTTGATCTGTCAAAGCAATGACTCTGCAAATAGTCCCAGGATTTACATCTTTGTGTCCAGGATTTGCCAAGGAAGATTGCCCGTATCCTTAGCGATCCACGTGTTGGGTGAAACACAAAAATGGAAAAAACTGCTCATGGCCTGCACTTAGTACCAACATTTTTTATTTTCCTCTAGCAGCCAATCAATTACATATGAGCAATTTGTGCAATGTGTATCTGAAGCAGCCAGGCCTCACACCCAAGCCCCATACTGGGACACCAAATTAGACAAAATGACTGAATTTTTTATTATTTGGGCAATATTGTTACAGTATCATCTAAATAGGGGGTTTTTTCTGGACGTCTCTCTGTTTTATAACATCAAAATGTAAATCAATGAGACAAGGCCAACCTTTCACCTTAAATTATTGAATAAATCCAGAGTCACTTTGTGAAGCCTCTACTGGTAGCAGGAAACTTTGTAGATTTGTTCCCAGGAATAGCATAAACAGAAAATCTGTGACTAAGGCAACCATTTCATAGAAACCTCTGTTTAGGAAACCTAGCTAAGTAAACGCCTCTTTGTCCTTTTTAAACTTTTGTTTGCAGTTAAACACAGAAATGTGTTTATTTGCTGTGATATGTGGAAACATGGAAATCCTGCACAGTCATACTTCATTTGGATGAATCAGTAAAAGAGACAATGACAAAGAGCATGAGTTTAACCTTGTTTTGTCTTGATGTCATGCCTCTTACTAAATACGTTTTCACATGCAGCAGATTCAATGTGAATCATCACGTGCGTCATGTGCCGTTCTCTTTGCATTTCCCACCATTTGCGGTTTATAAAATCTGTCATTAAATTGATTCATGACAATTAATAACAGTTAATTAAACTTAATCCAATAATTCAGTCAACAAAACAAACAATGAAATAATGGATGGCTGATTATTAGTAATGCTATCAATTATGTTATTTCATTAAGTTTGTATTATATGACATCATTCGTTTATAAGTGATACATTGTAATTGTTATAGTTAATATAAGTAACAATAACAATTACATTAGTAAACTATATAACGCTTAATGCTTCACACATCAAAACAATCTACTATATTAAGCATTATTATTAATGAGCAAATCATTTGTAAACCTTTAAGAAATTGTTTGTGAAACTTTTATAAAAGTGACATACAGTGGGGCAAAAAAGTATTTAGTCAGCCACCAATTGTGCAAGTTCTCCCACTTAAAAAGATGAGAGAGGCCTGTAATTTTCATCCTATGTATACCTCAACTATGAGAGACAAAATGAGAAAAAAAAAATCCAGAAAATCACATAGTCTGATTTTTAAAGAATTTATTTGCAAATTATGGTGGAAAATAAGTATTTGGTCACCTACAAAAAAACAAGATATCTGGCTCTCACAGACCTGTAACTTCTTCTTTAAGAGCCTCCTCTGTCCTCCACTTGTTAACTGTATTAATGGCACCTGTTTGAACTCGTTATCAGTATAAGGACAGAGGAGGCTCTTAAAGAAGAAGTTACAGGTCTGTGAGAGCCAGANTCTAATCCGCGCATGGCAATATTTTCGGCCGCTCGCAGCTTTTTATCCCTTTTTCCGCCGCCGAATATCCAGGCTTTTAATGCATTGAAAAAGGTCCACATAATGAAGCAGGGGAACACAACAGAATACATCGAAAAATACCGTACATTGCAGACGTTTCAGTCGTTTGGAGTTTCATGGGGACATCGCGCATTTTGGTGTCCTTTCTGACAGATACGAACGGGGGTGTCCTATGCGGCTCATATCACTGCATTGCTTAATGGATCCAGGTTTACCTTTAGTTAGGCGCCTCGAGGAGTGTGTTGTGTGTGTGTTACAGCTAACGGCCAACACCTTTAACTCTATGGGCTCTATGGCCGGTCCGCGGACCCCCACCTTTAAGCGGCGGGTTCCAGCAGGAAAAGCTGGAGGCCGGAAAAGAGTGAGACAGGTAGCGCGCAAAAGTAAAAGTGGAACCGAGAGTGGTATGCCGCTGCTGCGGCTTATATTCAGGTGCGCCTTATAGTCCGAAAATTACGGTATGTCATGGGACCTTTAAATATTTGGAATGGTAGGAACAATGTGACATTGTAACAATACAATCTAGAAAAAGGTTAGGTGGAGGAAAAATGGACAGTGCTTTTCTATTTTTAAATTTTTTTCCAAATCCAGGGCAAATAATAAAATAAAAGTTGTCCATACTTATGTGTATTGTAGACCTAAACTGGGTGATGTGAACCAAGGATTGGGGGGAAGGGAGCGTTGCCATGCAGAGAAAGCTGCCATTTATAATGTCTTAACCTAACAGGGCTAAATTATGTTCTTTCTGCAATTTCATTTTTAGACAGAGCGTGAAATAAAAATGGGGTTTTTCCGGTCTGGCAGGCTGACAGTGCTGGCATTTATTGATTTTGCCCATTTAATGCATTCAAGATATAACTGGCTGCACTCAGCTGAGGAAGCTGTCCATCCATCTCTAATCAAGCATAACCAACAGCTTACATTTCATTTTGAGCATTTTTACCGTGGTACAATGATGGTGGAACAAGTGGCTATGCATTCTCTAAGTAAATATGCTGGAGAATCTGTTGAACTGTTAATATGCATATTCTGAATGTATTTCAAATTTCACTTTAAAGCTTGCAATGCATGCATTTCATAATCTTCATCCTTTTATTTCCAGTTAGATGTACTCAATAATGGTTTCAGTAGACAATGAAATAAACAGCTTTTAAGCAGATGCAATTCTATTCCATTGGGATCAAAAGCGACAAACAGAAATCTGTGTCATTTGGAAGACATTTAAAGCAATGGGTTTTAACCAGTGGAGGGAAATAAGGGTAATTGAAATGCAGTGTCATTTTGCAAACCGCTGAGCTGAAAAAGTGTACAAATGAAGAATCAAATAGTTCCTATGATGTTCCCCACGCTTCTGTTTTTCTAATTTCCTGTTATACAGTATCATCCAAGAGACAGTTATTGCTTAGCTGCCTCTCAGAAGAACCCTTGTTTAAAAGTGAAAACAATATTCCCTCATTCTAAAATAGAGTAGTTCACAGTCAGATTTAAATGGATGTAAAAAGATCAATCATATTTCTTTAGCTGAAATTATGCCTGAACTAATAGATATACTGTAATTGGATGTGCATGTTGCTTCTTGCCAATAGAAAATATTAGCAGAACCCCCTTTCTGATAAAGTGTCCATGACTTTCAAGATTTCAATAACCAGTTGTATTTCACATTTAAGTCAGATTCAAAGGATTCATGTTCTTTTCATGATATATCTTTAGATTGTCAGTTTCAGGGTTCTTATTTGACAGAGCCTCCGTGTCTGACTCATATAATCACAGTTGAGAGGAATGGCACTGAATACGCAGACAAAGTGCTCCATCTCCATTTCTCCTCAATGATAGATAGGAGAGCTGGAATTATAGAGCTTGCTGTGGGAGGGAAAAGGCCAGTTACAGCCCCTGGGCTCCCTTATGTCTCCTAGGAAGATAGCCAGTCTGATCAACACAACCACACATTTAATAATCTATGATCGTTTCCCAAAATCATTCGATAAGTGCCAATGTGTGGTCCTGGTGCTCACTAGGTAATTGCCAGGTTTGTCGGATGTACAAAGATATTTTACATTTCTGATAAAGCTTTTCCCTGATGGTGTCATCCAAAGTGACCCACACTAGGATTGTGGCGCAATATTCCTTTTTTTTTTTTTTTAATCAGCCACAGTTAAAAGCGGAGGTCCTGTCCTCTCATCACCTTGAATATCACACTTTGTGTCGCGGATGTTTTTAATCATACCAAAGACGTATTAGCAGGGGGTTTTCTAAATACCCCAGGCTTTTTGAAAAGCCACCCTGCACTCTTGCGTTTTGTTGTTTTTATGCTTAATTCATACTCTGCGTTTGCGGCAGATTGGCTCACAGGGAGGGTGGCTTGCAGACATTTGAATTAAAGCTGCGCAACTATTAAAAATGTATGGTCTATGAATGCATGACCTATATTTTCCATTCAAATAAATAAATAGGGGTTTAGGGAGGATGATGCAAATCTTCAGAAGTGGGATGCAGGGTGAGCTAATGACATTATAACAATAAAGTGTGGATTTCACACTCGGAGTGTAATGGAGACCAATCGGGTCTCAGTCATTCTTTTACCCTGCTTTCCTGTTTGCCTATAATCAGTCTATCCCACTATCTGTCCCAGCATGGCTCTGTTTGAAGTGGCCTCTAGCAGTTCAAGTGTATATTGTGACTCACCTGTCTACACACTTCAGGATTGCAGGGCCTTTGCTTTAATGTCGTGCTGTGTTATTCTGGAGCCGGGACATTGACACAAGATGCTTTTGGAGTCTTTGTTTTCCTGACGGTGATTTGCCCTTTCTCTTTTATTCTGTCTCTAGACCATGTCTGTCTATATTCCTTTTTTTCTCTCTATGCTCTTCTCCCCATCCTGTCTAAATCCCTCTGTTTTCTCAGTAGGGTATCCTTCACTCTGCCATTCAGTCGATGTCAGGGACCATTGCAGCGAGAATAAAAGGCCACTGGTTTCTCTCAATCCATGATGAACTGTCGATGTCTCTCTGAAGCAGCCTCTGAAATTCACATAGAGAGACAGTGGAAAACAAACCCATCAACTATCAACAGCAGCTGATATTTTCTGAGTTGTTGAGCCACAATTGCAGGAGATCTTCTTGTTAAGAGGAGGTGAAAACCCTTGCTGTTGATGATAGGAAGAGTACTGTTGTTTTGAGTCAATCCATTAACATCAATTTGTCATTTAGATCCTGTGCATGAAAAGGTTGCCTCGTTATCTCCCCACGTTGTCTCTCACGTGGCATTTTCAGCCTGAAATCTGTATATAGACCACTGAACCAGGGTCGAACACTGACCCTCACTCTTAACAGGAGAGTGACCTTTAACTTTTGTTTTCTGTGAAGGACATCTTGTCTCTAAAGCATTCAGAAACCAGTGTTTCATTCTCTCTGTGTGCATGTGCATGTGTGTATCCACTTATGCGTGCATCTCCGTTGGTGTGTTTGACTAAGTTCAGGCGAGGCTGTTGGCTGTTCATATGAAGCAGAAGAGTGTATCCATGCTGAAATGACTAATTGGGAAATATAGTGTACAAGCTCATTTGATGCACTAAGCAAAGTATTCCCTTTGCATGAATAACTGCAGGTTTGTACCTAAATATAGTTCTTATGTGTACCTTTTTTTTCCTTTGTTGACTTTAAACGCGGTGATGTATAATAAGAATCTCTAAGCAGCATTATTCCTAATTATGTGCATTCTGTTTTCTACCCTAAAGGCCTTCTTCCCCCTCCTGCTGCACATCAGCTCTGGCGACTGCCACAAGCTTGGCATCAAAGGCCCATTAAAAGGTCTGCTTCTAAATGAACTTGACAGCAAAGCCAAGGCGTGGCGATATGGGTGGACATGCAAATCAATATTTCACATCATCACACAGTGGTTGGTGGAGAAAGGGGACAGGGTGGCAAGGTGCGGCCTATACTGCCATTGATTTAGACCGCAGAATAAGTCAAGCAGGTCCAGACAGGGCTTAGCGGTTGCATGTTGTAGTGAATTGTCGAGGTTATTAAAAGACCGTGGCCATCGGGGAGTTTTCCGAACTGAATCCACATTTTGTCATTCTGTTCTGCGGCAGATCAGCTCGCAATTTACAGCAAGGTGAGTCGGACCCTGTTTTTCACACAAAAAAATACATCAAAGCTCTTTGTTTATCCACATAAACATGCCATAACTGTCTGCAGACTCAATGTTGTTATAAAGGATCAGAGTAAGCACAGCAGATGGAAGGCATATGGAAGCAAAGACAATTCCTCCCCTCATTGAATTGTACCATTTAGTTCTACAGACCGGCTAAGCAATGTGTCACTGCAGCGGCACTGTTGATGCAGCTTGGCAGCGCCGTGAACAGCAAACATGTCATTCAGTTGTAAATGATGTTACACGCAAGGTCACCTTGTGTTAAGGTTGGGAAGGAGGAGGAAATGAGCTGAGGGTGTAATTCATCTCTTCATGTCAGAGATATATAACGCTGTTGAAACCGAAACACATGCAGTTAAACTCTCAAATAAACACAAACACAGAGCAGATGTCTATATTTATGAGCCTGTCAAATCTTGCATCTAAAGACTGTCAATTCTATGTTTATTGCTATAAATCATATTGCCGTCATTTCACTTTTATCTGTAAAATATAATTTAGTATTGATTTGTAAAGGTGAAGCACAATCAACCAATATAAACATTCAAGCTAATGTGCAGATGTGGCGCCGTATGTCCCGGACTTGTAGCTGGTGGGTTCTGCAAAGTCTGTGTCCTTGTTTGACTTTCAACTCCAAGCCATGCTCCCTGAAGGATACATGTCTTAGCATAATACAGACAGCTTAAGAGCCATTGAGATGGGGTCCCTCTACTCCGATAGGCAGGCACTGCCAGGCAAGGAACCCCCCTCCCCCAGAACCAGCCCGTTGCCTCTCCAGTTTTGGCACCCTTGACCGTTGACTGTATATCCTTCACACCTCCCCCTCCCACACATTTAATTGAACAATGCTGTCTAATAGCATTTCCTTTAATGTCAACACAAGCTCAGTACGGAGGGACAGCTTACATTCTTGAGTTGCTCAAATAGTTTTCCCCAATAAATACTTTTTACCATCTAATATCTCCCCTTCTGGTACCATGCCAGCTATGGGAAGACTGGCAAGGTCAAGTCCATCCCCACAGTCCCCAGCTGGCACTACCCCCAGTGACAAGGGTGTCTGGGAGAGGGAGCTGTTTTCATGCTGGGTGCACAATTTGTCTCGTGTTTACTCTCCTGTCCATTTGCATCACTGACTGCAGACCTGAGTGACATCAACATGAAGGCGCGCTCACAGAATGCTGTTGCTTTTTTTTCTTTTCTTGGTTAGCCTGGAAATCTTCTGCCAGATTCCCCACATGATGCATGCTTGATTTCCCAGCATACAGTGCCTCATGAAACCACACCATATTTTATTATGCAGACTTTTTATTGATGGCATTGACTTTTTAACTTCAAATATCACCACTCTATGTACAACTTGTCCAACATAAACCCTGCTGTAGCCTTAATCTGAACCCAGTTTTAATCCTAAATGAATTGTTCAATAAAGGGAAATAGGCTTCATTTGTTAGAATTTCATAAAGACTAGCTAACAAAGCTGTTTAAAACCGTAATGCAAATTATTGTCGTTTTAAATCCACATAACTTGAACTATTTACACATTTCACGAATTAAACTAATGCTACACAACTTATTATAATGAACCTTAAAGGGTGCAGGAAAATAGATGTTTAAATACTTCCAGGATTTAAGCTAAAATAAGCTGACCATCTTCTGGCTTCTGATTTAACAGAAAGATTCAGCATCAGAGTAATATCAATTTTATTATCTTACTTTGCAAGACAAACCTAATAAATATATTTCCCAAAATGTTGGCATGTTATTTTAACTCTAAAACCAAATCCCAACACTCAAAACATCCAAAATGCACAAGCTTTTCAAACCTAATTCATCCCCTGAAAGTACGAGACACAAATTAGAAATTGGCGGTATGTATACATGTTTCACTTGCCATAAACGTCAATATATCACAGCATATTAATACAGTGTTGCCATGTCACTCCCCATTATTCTGTTCCACATAGTCATCTTTGAAATAAACCCAGTGAAATCAGCGAAGACTTTCCTACAGTATGTCACCCATCTCAGCAGATTGTCTAGATACAAAACTGTGAAATAAGCTCCAAGAAAATGCATTTCCTGAATGCTTCAAAGAAAACCTAATCCGGTTATTTCAAACACTTGGTTTACCCAGTTATAACCTTTCAACCTTTTCATGACATTTGAATCTCATCAGAAAGTAGAAATGTCATTGCATAGCTGAATATGCTTATTTCATATTCAGGTAAGCTGCAGGGAAAGTATTGTCCTCCTTCATGTATTACATAAGCACAACAGGGTTCCTCAACCCTGTTCTCAAATATAGTCACACCTGATGATGAACAGGATGACCTGATTTCCTGTATCTCCAGAGACATCTGTGCAGATGAAGGAGCGTGGTGCGTCAGGCCTCCATTTCCCTTCTTCTACAACCTGTCATGGAATCAATCCTGCCTTTAGATGTGCTCTCTATAGGGAATGAATCAGTGAAGGGGCTGCGATTTAACCTTCTCTGTGTTTCCCTCTCTTTTTACTTCTATCTCTGAATAGATCCATCCATCCTTACATTTTGTCATCCTGACTCTTCTTCCTCCTCTGAGATTATTTCTCTGTCTCTTTCCGCTCTCTCATGCTGACTTTCTTTCCGCCTCACTCCCTCTTTTTATCTCTCCTTCTTCTTCTCCTCCTCCCACTCTCCCTCTCTTTCTCTCTCTATCTCTCCCCCCCCTGTCTTGGTAGCGCTGCAGCTCTTGGAGCCGAGGGACTATGATTAGGACAGAAGAGAACTGGCTGTAAGACAGAGACAAACTCAGAACTGGGTCATCATTGTTTCTGTGTGAGGGCCCCGCTCTGCAGATGAAAAGCTTGAAGACAAGTGGAGCAAACGATGCTCGATACAGCACCGGGAGCCCTAGACATTTCTGGGCTACCCAAAATACCCATGCAAAGGAGGAATCGGAACTGCAACACAGAATTTATGTAATAGGAGCTGAATAAAACATGCTGCTGGCCCGCTTTTCTATCTCTGAACCCTCCAAGTTAGTATCTGTCCATTGGTCGGTGATAGCTGCAGCACAATCTGAGAGAGGCCAGTGGTCATGAAGAACGAGACAGGGAAAACGCTGGTTGTCACAGGGTAATAGTATTTTGACATTGATCATCATTTTTCTCATGCTTTATCTCTCGTTCGTGTCCTCTCTGCGGTCGTGTCCCCCTCTGTCTTCCACCCCTTTAGCAGGCAGTCTGACAGGGTCTGTCCCACTGGCCAACCATTCAGCACTCATCATGCGCATCATTTCCTCTCATCATTCCCCCCGGTGTGCTTCTTCCATCTCCTCTGGCCTGTTCACTCGCCATCAACCTCCCCATAAACCCTTTTATGTGTGCCCCAGCGTGAGTGCATAGGCATGGATGCATATCACTGTTGCATATATATACAGTATATAGGTATGCATGAATTGTATTTCCTGCTTCTACATATTGTTTGTTCTTGTGTCTGCGTGACTGCACATACTATTATATCGCTAAAAGGATGTGCTCAACATGGGGCAAAATGGGTTGTGATATCAGTTTGAAACAACCAGAGCTTGGTCATAACATTAAACTGTCATATTTACATGTCAAAGCAGAAAATGATGGTATAACTCATCGTTTTTTTACATCGTGTTCAGAGCAACAAGTCTTTTTTCTTTCGTGACAACCTAACGTCTACTGCTGTTAGGAAGAGCCACAGTCTTTGTGTGCAGCTGTATATTGAATCAGAAGAAAAAGATAATGTACTTTACTCATTCCTGCTTTAATAACTGGCATAGATCTAAACCTAATGAATTAAGGAAGAAGATGTAGAGCCCTTATACTGCTTGTGATATAGTCATCTTTTCGATTCCCATGATCATTGCATCAAATGGAATATCTTTCATTCCCAGATTGGCCCTATGTCGTTTCTTTCACGATGCATTTGATGTCTGTTGTCTGTATCAACCCTTCATTGCGAATCAGAATTAGTTGTGCCTTGGCCTACTTTCCAAACCATCGAGGAGCAAATAATCAGCCCGGGCTTAGGATTTGCCTGGCAGTTTCTCAAACGTGGATGCTTGTGAAACATCTTCTTTCTTTTTTTTTATGCGAGTATTGGGTTTCACTGAGGGACTTTCAAGAGCGTTTCTTTGACGGGGAGAATACTAAGAGTGCCATCTAGAGTGTGATCGCAGGCGGTTCATCGCAGAGAGCTGTGGGTTAGAGGTGATTTCTACCTTATTTGCATGCAGTATATTCAATTATAGAGCCCTTCCTTTGTGTGCATGTCATAGGATAACATTTGGACGCCCAACATTTCCATACTTTTTCATTTATTTACTCTGAAATCTGAACATTCAGAGTCTGAAATATACTGATTATAGCATTTTTCTCAAAAAGTCAATATGATTTTGGACTTATTTACTTTGTGGACTTTCTCGTTCTCTGCCTCTCGCCTTTTTCTAGACAAGTGTATTCCTCACAGCACAGAAGTAATGCCAGCACTTTATCCAGTGCCAGAAATTGCCTGGAGGTTTATAAATGAAGTACTGATACAAATACCCCAACACCAGTTACCGAACAAGAAAAGAAAGCCAGGAATCATCAGAGGCTCAAAACTCTTTTGATGTATTATCCACCTTCATTTGATTTTGTCCTCTTTTTATGCATTTTCTTCCTTTATAGTTGGCTCTACTGCACAAATATCCCTAACAGTCTTTGCTGATTGCATTTCACAAAGATTTTTCCAATCACCATTTTCATCTTGTTTTAATTAAACCCTTTATTGGACAGAGACACGGGCCATTATGCGCTCTATATTTCAGAGAGAAAGGATTGGAAAATGACTAATACCTTATGCTGACCTTTCTCTATCGCTGCCTGCTGGCAAGGCTATGCAAAGCAATTTCCCCAACATATTTATCTCATCCAAAGCACACCTTAGACTTAATCCTAATGGCCTTTTCATTAGCCTTATAATTGAGCAGCGTGGAGAGTGTTAAAATGTCTCTCAGCCGCTTTTGAAAAGTAGCCCCACGTCAGATCCAGCCTATACACATTCATTTGGGTAGTTAAACCCACATTAACCTCCAAGTGAAGTCATCAATCACGCAAATTCTCCCTGCTTTATTTTTAATCTGACTGTTTGACACAGTAAATAACCTGCTGGATGAATAGGAGTCTCGGTCACATTTGCATATTAACCGTGCGTGTCACAGCAGTTGGGGGGAAATGTATGTGATTACATTATTAACCATAATCTCCTTACAACATGCTGGCTCTTCTTTAGTACATCTACTTTACATCACAGACAATACATACATTTTATTTTAATTGCCGGATGATTGTTAGACATCTTGGATTGCATGGTGCATTGTTGACTACAAGGATGTTCCATTTTAGATTAAATGTGTTAACTTATTAGTATTTACTCATTCAACAGTGATAGATATGTTTTTTTCTAAATGATAGGCAAAATGTAAATTAAACACATAAATACATATCTGTATACATTTCAAATGTAATTACAAAAAAGAAATGCACTTTACATACACGATAGAAACAAAAAAATCTACTTAACCACAATAAATCAGCATAATATGAATACTATGTACCTGATGAAGAGCCAATATCAAAACATTAAGTACCTTTAGAATAAAAAGATGTTAAAGGATTTCAAATACTTGGTAGGCGGATAACAGTTATACTTTTTGGACTAGAAAGCTGTTTGCGTTAATCAGATACTTCTTCCACAGATTACATCACTGATTAGCGTTTGAAGCATGCAATTCTTTCCAACCTTGGGTATTCATCCAGACTAACAAAATAATTGTAATAAAATGCCTGCTCTGTATGAATAATAGGCTCTAATCAGAATCTCTTCATAATCAGCCCAAAGAGGCTTTCTCATCCGCATTTCAAGACATTGGTGTGAAGTTTGTGCAACAGCCAGTAGATGGCAGTACTTCCTCAGCGTGTCTGGACAGGCAGTGGATGCAGGTAGATTATACCAGAGACAAAGGTCAGATAACTCAGCCCTGTTGACTAGGAGCCGGTCAACACATACATATCTCCAGGGACTTTCTCAAGTGCCTAGCGCGGCTACTTAGTGTGAGATTTGCCAGAGGAAGAGGCAGAATTCCCATTTCCACCTCAGCAAAATGAAATAAGAATCCCCTGGGATTTGACTCTGACCTTCCTGACTCTCACTGCTGCTGAGTGATTACTGAAATATAAGAAGCCAAAAGGTGTACTGTTATCTTAACTATATAAGGGTTTTCAGGACATGGGAATGTGAGACGACACATATTAATAGTGATTATCTTCTAATTAGAATTTCACTAACTCCTTCATTAACTTTAATTTAGAGTCAAATGGAGCAGGCAGGCCCACAAAAAGGGTTTAATATAAAAACAGGAAGATACAATAGTGACTGCATTAACCAACAATCCTCAATACTGTACGGTCTAATATAAGGGCAATGCCAGTCTTGTTTGTTTAACGTTTAGTGGACAGGAATTCCTTTGGTTCGCTTCAGACCTGCTTGCATTTTATTGGCTTGTGTGGGATTTGGGCAGGAAACCAGAGCTAATGCCCCCTCTCCCACTTCAAACGGATGCCAGGCACCCTTAAATGTCATGGGGTGGTTAGAGAGTTGAAGGAGGTGGGAGGGACGGACGGACGGACGGGGGAATTGAGGAGTGAGAAGCTGGGGCTCGCTGGGTCGAAGGGAAAAATCCAGCCACACCACGCTGGCCTCGCAGCTTATCAGTGTGTGCCGGGTATAGCTTTAGCAAGACTATTAAGACAAACCAGATGCAGTGTAGTTTGCTCTGTGCCACTACGTGTCAGGTACAGCCTGGGTCAACCTGAGGCGCCTGGGTAGTATAGGAGGAGGCCGCTGTACCGTTCAAACTCACTGCAGATGTTCCTGAGCAGCGTACAGTAAGAGTGTCGGCTCCTGCAGTTCGTCCTCTTGACTCAACGGCATCTTTTTGAAGGTTTTCACGGTGTCATTTCAATTACTCAACCCGATGGATTTGCTCTGCATTTTAGATTGACAACTCGCAGTGGTTTATAGCTGGAGTATCAAAGCCTGTGAGTGTGTGTTCTTGGGTGTGTTGGTCACTAGGAATCCCACGGTTTCTTTCTTCTCTTGCCAGCACCAGTGTTTATAGGATTTTGTCTCATTTTCTCCAGTGTTAATTTATTTCCATAAAGGCAGCCATGACACATTCTCTCCTCTGCCTTCTGTCTCTGTGTGGCTTTACTTTCTGAACTGTGAATGGTTCCCCCGTCTTTCTGTGCTGAATGAAAGAACAGACCTGTGTGACCTCAGTCCCGGCTGAATGGTTATTTTGACAACAAGTTTCATCATCATTGTCAATTTTCCCTGTCTTTATCTCACACCATCTCTCTCTTCCTCTCTGTGTGTCTGCTCCCTGCTATTGCATTGCTTTTTGATGTGAGATAACTTATCACTATATTGTCACGCTTGCTGAGGTATGTCATTATGGTTCATTTGTGTCAGTGGGTAAATGAACATGTTTTGGAACCCTTGACTTCAATTTCCCATGTCTGCGACTAAATCTCTCCAATCTCCGGCTCACCGAACTCCTCCCTCCCTCTTGGTCTGTTTGGCAACCAGAAAATACCATCTCTCTCATCACCGGGATTATATCGAGCTCCTTTGCCTTTGATTACAAAACCATTAATGCACAAATGTGTTGGCGACTGACCCGTGACCTTTCTCATCAACTAAAAGCTGCTTCATCACTTCTCCTCTCAGGCTCTTTGGACCCCGGGGTCTGGGTCAGGGTTTGTGCTGTCTTTCTGTCAGAATCGCATGATCCACTGCCACTTAACGAGGGAGAACAAGGCTGAGAAATGAGGCATTTCCGGGCCCAAGGGTTTATTTCTACAGCATAGGGGATTACATTACAGAACAGAAAGGGGAGACGCAATTCATTTGTTTAAAGAAACTGTCTACACTGTCCCATGCTAGTGTTTAGACTTCAAAGAGAAAACAGGATGCAAAGATGTGTCTTTACATTATGTCACATATTTCCTGACTCTATCTTTATTTATCTGTTAAAAAAGGTGAAGCATACTGTGTCCTCATCAGGCTTGCATTGCTCTGCCCTCAGGAATTACTCTGCTGGATGCTAAAGAAGAAATGCTTATCACATGGAGTGCAGGGTTCTTTATTTGAGTCGGTTTGTGTTCTGCGTTTTTTTTTTTTTTTTTGGAAACATGCTTTTCATAGGGATTCCACAAACATTGGAACAATATAGAACATACATTATAATTTGCAGAGAGCCGAGTTATGTACATATGGTGATGCTTTAAAGTAGAACAAAAGTCACAAAAAACTAACATTTCATTACAATGGGACATTCCTAACTGTTTTGTTGGCAATCTACAGTATAGACAACATTTTATCAAAACAATAAACACTACCATATATGGAGGTAACTAACTAACAAAAGATGATTTTCAAATTCTGGGTCTTTCTACAGACACATCAACTCCCATTTTGCTCACTCTCATCAACACTGACATTAGTCTCTTCTCTCTCCGTCGTATCATCAGATGGCCATCACCTTCCGGCGTGGAGGGGTTTCCATGGTGACCACTTCCCTTGCTGGGCAAATTGTTTGCATGGGATCAGGGTTGACGCTGCGCTGCAGGACCAAAGGGTGCTGCTGGGAGGTGGGGGTGGGCGGGGGCTGGCGAAGGACCACAATTTTAGCGCTGGGTCCCTGCAGCAGGATGTCAGTCAGCTCTTCCTGTGTGGAGTTGACCACGGGCACACCATTCACCTCCACCAGCCTTGCACACATAAACATGCAAAAACAAGTCAATGTAGAAAACTGTGATTGATATCATCAATAAAAGCCCAAATGTTTTGTTGGTAACATAAAGAAGAAAACTGACGGGGGAATTCTCTTTCAACCTTTTGAAGTATCAAATGCTTATTTGGCAGGATTCTCTCTACAGGTAAAGGCAGAACCTCTGTTATGCTTATTTGACAAGCAACATCAAAGACTTCACAAATCACACTGCATGAAATATTAAAACCAGCACCTTCACAGAGAGCTAAGGTTAATTTCCCTTCATTGGTTTTTATTTATAGCCAATTGGATAAAACTGACAGATGAATAGCAACCCCTTTGTGTTTTTTGATTAGCTCTGAAAAGACCATTGAAACAGTTGCCACAACAAGTAAACACGCACAGCGAGGCTCAAAGACTTTTCCAGCTTCTGTTCCCTCTCTGCACTGTCATGCCGACTTCTCTTTCTTTGGGCGTGATTGTCTCAAAGAGGGATGTCAGCGGCACTGCGTGTGTGTGTGTGTGTGTGTGGTACGTGTGAATACTCATAGTGCTGCGTTTGTAAGCATGGTCTTGTAATGCATTAATTACTTAATTATAATAGAGCCTTTTATCTTCTGCTTTTCACTCTTCTTCATCCAAGTATTACATTACAGTGTTGTGATTGCTTTGGGGCCAATATGCGATGGGTTTCCATAGCTACAAAACAGAAAAATAGTGTGATGAAAGAAATGGGTGTGATGTGTGACACACTTAATACTACTCTCACTGACTAGGTGGCCTCTGTTAACACAGCCACGACTGTGTCATTAAGCCTGGATAAATGACATGGTTTCTTTTGTGTTTGTTTGCGTGTTACCTGTCGTTCACACAGAGGGGGGAGTCGTCCACTCTAACCACCACCAGTCCGCTGCCTTCTCTGAGGCGGCACGTAAAGCCATAATGGCCGTCAGGGTTGTGGTTCTCCTGCACGACCAGCAGCATGGCAGGAGACTGCGGTGACACAAGCTGGCTCAGGCTACCAATGGCCAAACTCTTTTTCCGAGCTTTCTCCTGAATGTAGAAACAGCAATCATACATTCACATATGCAAAGGCACAGACCGCTTTAATGTAAATGATTCAGATTTTAAGGCACACCCAATTTGTGGTGGATTGATGTACATTTCATGTAAAATGTGCTATGTGTGACACAAGAAGTAAGCCATATTCATGCCTTCATTCTTTGACTTAAGTCGTATGCTCACGCTCTGATTAATATCTAATTTGAAGTACATTTGCAATAAGTAGTAGCTTTTTGCAAAGTCCTCCTATTCACTTTCTTGCAAATATTTTGATGATCTAATAAACAGGTTTTAACTTCTTTCTTTATTCACTACAGAAAACTAAGTGTGAAACGACAAGTTGTGGATTTACTGGGAATTATGTTCTGGACTTTTACTTGGCCGGACTTCCTGGAGTCTTGTCACCACTGAGAGTTTGCCAAACACACTATTAGTTGTTCTGTAGGGATTGTAAAAATATTTTGTAACATGTTTACTAGTGAACTTTAGAGGTGCTGGTAGTCAGATGTTTTGCTACAAGGCTAGGCTTGCTGATTCACTGTTGCCAACCTTTATCATTCAACTTTTCTGCAAGAAAACAAATAAGATGTTTTTCAATATGTCAAACTAATCCTTAGGGTATATTCAATGGCAGATGGTTAGAGAGATTTAAATGAACCTAAGTGCAACTCTATCGACTTTTTAAAACATTCAGAGGTGTGATTCTGTTTCCCTGAAATAATACATTATTATAGTTTCCTCGGGATACAATCATAAGATTATTTATCGGAAAAGGATTATAGATGCCACTACATGGAGGTCCCGAACTGATAAGACTGAGGCTGTGTCAAAGCCAGAAGACCACCAAGATGTAATGATTAGCGTCGGAAGAGATCACACCACAAGTAGCTTGCAGGGATCAGAAATAACTTGTGAGTCGGACCACTGAATTCCAATGTTCCCTTATCCAGCCTCTCGGCATACTCCCCCCTCCCCCTGAACGGCATGTGAATGCCTTGCAGCAATAGATGCCGCCTTGCCAGGGTCAGGGGTCAAAGCTAAGGCTTCTCTTTCCTCAGACAAGTAGGCCAGACAGGATATATCCGCGGAAACGCAGGCGAAGCCCCTTGGGAAGCACACTCAAATGCGCATCATTTTCCCTTTTAGTTTGCCTCAATGCGGGACACATGCCGAGAGGCCAAGGAATTTTCTCTTCATATTCTTCCTGTTTATCCAAATGATCTTTATTAAGTCCTAATCTACCTGGGCCAGACACAGGACACACATCCCACATACACACTGGATAGTTTAAAAAGAGACAATTACAACACAAGAATTCAAGATCTAAAAGGTCACTTGGGTGACAAACCTCTCTTTCTCTGTTAGAAAATGGAGATTTTACCAAATTCCCATAACACAATCATTTGCCTACTTTACAGGAAGCGACAACATGATCTGATCTGAACTTTGTTTCCACCAGTGTGAGAACCGATCATCGCAGTTTAGACAACATACTGGAAGGGATTGCATTTCATTTATTATGATGGGTGTTGTACCGTAATTTTCGGACTATAAACCGCGCCTTTTTCCCTATTTTTCGACGCTGCGGTTTATATAACGGTGCGGCTAATCTATGGATTTTTACAGCTAACGGCCAACACCTTTAACTCTATGGGCTCTATGGCCGGTCCGCGGACCCCCACCTTTAAGCGGCGGGTTCCAGCAGGAAAAGCTGGACGCCGGAAAAGAATGAGACAGGTAGCGCGCAAAAGTAAAAGTGGAACCGAGAGTGGTATGCCGCTGCTGCGGCTTATATTCAGGTGCGGTTTATAGTCCGAAAATTACGGTAATTTCTAAATTCGGGGCTGTCATATTGAATGTCGACGCCTTGGCTGCTCCATCAGCAGAGGTCTGCAACACAGTCAACATGAGTGTAGGACATGGTAGACAGATTAATGTAACATATTCTGACCACATTGATGAACTGGTATCTGGAGTGTTTCCACAGAACGAATACTTCAGGCATCTTGTCCATTTCTTAAATTTAGGGGCATGCCAGGGCAAAGAAATGGCAGACTTTTCTCACAACTCAATCCATACTAAACAGACATGTGAGACTAAAGAGTGGGAAAACAATATTCTTCCAATTTCCCCTCTTTAATAGTCTGTCTGAAGTTTTCGAGTTGTCCAAGCTAAACTGCTTATTTAAAATAATTTCCGCCGTTTGTTGTCCTTCCCCTCCTCCCCTCACTTTCTCCCTCTGTTTCTCTTTCTCCTCCCCTCCTCTCGGCTGCTTTATTGATGCTCTCCAGTTGCAATGGATCCTGGAGATTAGACTGCCGATGATGAAATATTTCCTTATTGTCTGTAATGCGGGGCAGCCTACGAGACCAAACGCGGGGCGGTCTGCTCCTTATTAGAGCTGCAGCTCAATCAGTTCCCAGGCTGCTCCTCAGCTCTGACCTGTGTGTTAACTCTGATTAGGTCATATGATAAACATTAGCGCTGCTGCTTTTCCCACAAACTCAGCACCTAAAGAAGCGTGGCCCCGGGGCGGCAACGTGACACGGAGCACCTTTCAAAGCCGAAGCCGCGTGTGTCCTTTCATGGCACCTCGTTAGGGCTCCTCCAACGGGATAAAAGAGCCACATTAAAAAAGAAGTAGACTCCTCCGGGGATAGATGCAGATAGTTTTACACATGCTGGCCCACTTCTCCATTGCACTCTCCCTGTGGCTTTTGTCACACACATTCCATTGTTGGTATGGTCACAGGCTCTCGGATGTCAGCACCAAACATCATTTTCTCAGTAAAAGTGCATGTTCAACCAAAAGACTTCACTCAGCCTCATACTCTCTTTTAAAACGGCACAACTTAACACAACAGAGTGGACAGAAAGGAGCATTGTGCTGTCACTCAGGAGAACAATGGAGAGAAGATCAAAGATGATGGACATAATAGTGTCAAGTAATGACCTCCCGCATCAGGAAACTGTTTAGTTTAGCACCTTTCCCAGTGTGAGCTATTTCTACTGATGGTCAATTACATAGAATAATACATTAACTTCACATGTTCTGTGAATTAATGCATCCTCCGTCCGTGATTTGAACAATATGGATTTAATTAGTTAGGAAAAGGCCAGTTATGCTGTTTCAATTGCACAAGTGTTTCTGATATAGTTAAAGACATAAGGGAAACAGCATCAGCCATGGCATTTTTCTCCAAAAACAGCAAATTTGTCTCTGTTTATTTTAGGAAATAAATGATTTTAATGTCCCATACCACACATTCTTTTGCTTCAAATCTCTGTTTTTCATTGTTTATTTTTAGCAATCAAAACATTTTCGAACTCAGGCCGTACAGCTTTCCCACATATTGGTGTGACCGTGTTTCACATGCTACCAATTAAAGCCCACTGACAGAGCTCCAGGCTCCAGCTTGTTGGTCTTAGTGACGGTAATGTTTCCCAGTTACCTTATCATAGCTTTCCTGCAAGGCATTTTTGAGATAAGCCACCTGCCGGTTGAGATGTACCATGGAAATCTCCTCTTTAAACACTTGGCAGTTCAGTTTCATCTTTTCCAAGAGGCGGACATCCAACTGTCTGAGTGGCAAGAGACCACATTTCAGAAAGGTCATGTATATACATATAAACATGGTTGAGAAAACTTTAAAATGCAGCAATAAACAAAGCAGATGGTTTATTTTCCTTGGAGTTGTAATGCTTTAACATGTTTGAGTTTTATGCACAAGCGTAGTAGCAATATGTCTACATTTTAACTTTACATTATGAAGACCTGCAGGTGGGTCTGTTCTGGTCATTAGATTTGTTAAAACAAAAAACAGTCTTGATTGATGATTATTTGCTAATATTAGCTATGTATTTACTTATTCATTAACAGACAACTCCCTGACTACTTTTTGGTTTACTGGACCAAATAGAGAAATGAGTGAATGCTAGTCTAACACAAACAAGTAACACTGACAAAAATACATTAGACATTTGCTCAAATGAGTTATTTCAGATCAATGGGCATTGTGTCCATCCAGTCTTTAATCTAACTGCCTTTTGTGTCTTTGCCAGTTGGAAGAAAAGTTGAATGCATTTCTGAACAAGCTACTAATTAACAGAGGCTGTCCACCTACTTGTTCTTGTGAGCACTGGAGTTGTTAATGTTGTCTTTGAGGGTCTGCATGCTCTGCCTCTTTTCGTTCACTCGGCTTATAACCAACTCTAGCCTGGGCTTCAGATCAGCAGAGCCAAGCCCCTCTACATCGGCCTCTCTATCCATGTTCTTTATCTCTGAGCAAAATGCTACCAGGCCATGGTGGAGCTCCTGGACCTTTGGAGTCAAAAAATAATATTTCAGTGGAGATTAAAATCACATCTTATTTGCCTGTAACATATGTTCATAGATGTAGTCTAAATGTAGAGATAATGACCTGAAGAATGACATTTTGCAGCGAGTCCACCTGTTGTTTTAGCTCCTTGATCCTCTCTTCTTTAGCTGCCTGGATCACTGTGACATTTTTGTTGACGTTCTCATTTGAGCTGTTTACTTCTGGATTATTTAGCAAATTGCCATCCGATAACTTCTTCTAAGATGCAAAAGCATACAGAGAGGTATGTTGTTAGATGTTTTATGTCAGATAAGGCGGTACTTTAGGTATAAATGATCAGCGTTACCTTTTTACACAAGTGGAGCGCCAGTTGTCTGTTCCCTGGTGAGGCTGTCAGTAGGCTCCCAATCTGCTGATCTGGCGGGAGCTCCTCTGATGAACCGAAAGCACATTGCAGTATATCAATACATGTGTCTGTTTCTTTAGCTCATAAAGACGAAATTATGTGCTGTTCACCTTGCGTTTCCTTCAGAATGAAGAGGCTCTTATCTTCTGTCATTCCCAACATTTTAAAGCATGAATCCATGATTTTTCCCACTGTTGTGTCCTTGGGGGTTCTGAGATGAACTATCCGCTCTGAGGCTGCAACAAAACAATCAGAATGGTATCAAGGCCAGATTTATTCTTATACATGTATAATTTTACATTATGAATATCAAAGCAATAACCAACCCACAGGCTAGACACTGCATAAAGTGGCCTTATGTGACCATTAGTGAATATTTATTATTCTACTACTCTACTTACATATTGCCAATAAACTTAGCTTTATTTTTAAGTGTAGTTGCACTGCATATATACAGTATCTACACGAGTTACTCACCATTAATAGTAATCTCTATTAGTTGGGAATTCCTCTGTGTCATGAAGTTTGGGCTGCTCCTTTGGTGGAAGAGGAGATTAAAATAAGATTTACATAAGTTAATAAATACATTTCAATAATTAAAAATGATATTTACGAGAGGCTGTACCTGAGCTTCAGGGAACGCCGATTCCTGCTCAAGCAGCTCACGTGAGGAGAGGACTTAGATTTGCTCATTGATACTAGTGTTGTAGTAAATGTCTCAACATTGTTAAGCCCTATAGATTCTGTGGAAAGATAAATCTTCATGACATACTGAATTGAAAAGCTGTCCAGTTAAATGTTTATTTGTCAGGTTGTATTGATGGAAGTATACCAAGCAGCGAGTTGAGTCTCTGGGTGACGGTGCTGGGAGGGTGCAGCTCACTATAAATGGCAGACAGCAGCAGCTCCCTCTCCTCCAGTGTGTTGATATGCAGGATGTCCAGAGTGTTCACATCCACTGAAGCTATGTCTGCTCCACACAGTTTCACCTCTGAAAGAGAGTTGTCGTCCACCAACATACTTCAAGAATAATGTATTATTGCATAAAAACTACTTCAGTTTTAATCAGTGACCTTGAATTATCCTGCTCTCCTTACCCCATTTATTACAACGCTTTTGATTTGATTTGTGGCAAAGATAAATCTAATCAGCAATGTCTGCCTTTTACTGGGAGAAGAGACTGTCAGAAAAATGTTTTACCGCTGATGAAAGGAAGACATTTCTGCAGTCCAATGCTGGTAAACCACTGGCAGACTTCCTCTGTGTTCAGCTCAGCCAGACGTTTGGCCGCTTGCCTGTCCTCCTGCTGCGAAGAAGGAGAGGTTAGATTCCTGCTGTTTATTCCACATTCTACATCAGCCATGAGGAAAAAGCACACTACATTAAATCCTGTGTATAATCTTCATTAATTTCCTAAAACTTCATAGTAATCATCATTAATAAATGGTACAATGATATTTCATTGTTACTTTATTTTTTACAAACAATTAAATAGTTAGTAATAATGTTTACTAATTATTAGTAGTGCTATATTTTATTTTGACAGTTTACTAATAATTGGGTTCTATTAACAATAGTCAAGGATTTTATAAGGCCTCGACTGATTATTATAATATTGGTTGGATGGTTAATACATATTTTACATTTACCCACAATATTAAAATAGGTCCATCCATCTACAGTGGGGGCAAAAAAGTATTTAGTCAGCCACCAATTGTGCAAGTTCTCCCACTTCAAAAGATGAGAGAGGCCTGTAATTTTCATCATAGGTATACCTCAACTATGAGAGACAAAATGAGAAAAATAAAATCCAGAAAATCACATTGTCTGATTTTTAAAGACTTTATTTGCAAATTATGGTGGAAAATAAGTATTTGGTCAATAAAAAAAGTTCATCTCAATACTTTGTTATATACCCTTTGTTGGCAATGACAGAGGTCAAACGTTTTCTGTAAGTCTTCACAAGGTTTTCACACACTGTTGCTGGTATTTTGGCCCATTCCTCCATGCAGATCTCCTCTAGATCAGTGATGTTTTGGGGCTGTCGCTGGGCAACACGGACTTTCAACCCCCTCCAAAGATTTTCTATGGGGTTGAGATCTGGAGACTGGCTAGGCCACTCCAGGACCTTGAAATGCTTCTTACGAAGCCACTCCTTCGTTGCCCGGGCGGTGTGTTTGGGATCATTGTCATGCTGAAAGACCCAGCCACGTTT